>NC_142947.1:469329-486829 GCF_046866305.1 Octopus bimaculoides
CTTTTATTTTGGTAAAAAAAAATGTAGACTGGCATCTGAGTGAGATTTGGCTGTTATTTCTTCTAGGTGGAACAAGGAGGGTGTCTTCACTTTTTTGTAGGGAATGATACGCAATTTACCCAATTTTCGCACCACTAATTAAGGCAAAGAAATTTGCACCTGAGTTATTACAATGTTCAGTTGCATCTTAGTGAAGTCATTTTGGGGAAAGATAAATGTATATTTGATACAATGAAGTCTCCGCGGAAGGATAGAAGTCCATTAGATCGGTGATTAGCTCCAGATTTAAGAGCGTTAACTAAATCTTTTCCCCCCTCTGCCGCTAACACCGTTCTATAGCTCGCAACATTCCAAGCAGTGATCTGGTAGCCATACCAACTGAAGCATGTTGAATTGTGTGTTTCTGGCAATTCTCTAAGACACAATGGTAAACTTTTCTCCTCGCTGATTTTCCACAACACACGATTCGAGGAAATAATGAGGAAACAACTATTTCTGTTCGCATGAACCGTACAGAAAAATGGCAGCCCAATCTTTCTCTTGTTACATACCATACCATGATACAAAAAAGAGTGAGGACTATATTATCTCTTACAGGCTGTGAGTGCTAAACAGTGATAAGTATAATTGCAATGTTACTACCAGTTCGAATGTGCTAGAAGCGCGTTCGGACTCGTAAACAAGCCTTCAACATGTTTTCTGGTGGAGAAAATTTCTCGCTCTAGACTAATGAATCAGCTCACAGCGCCACCTATCCAGACTGAGATGCAAACATTTCGGAATGGTTATCTCCTTTTCAGTGACAGAAAGAAACCTTAAAAAGTTGTTACTCTGAGTTTCACGTGACCGATCCTCAGTATTAAGTACCTGAGTATTGGGAAGAGTAGCAGCATATTTTTATAAATGTTTACATGTATTTCCTGACGTTGTGGTAATTATCATCCATCAACACATCGAATAAACATTTACATCTGATTGGAGAGAACATCGTAATTATTGAAAATAACGAGAATCGGTTGGATGCAAAACGATTGATCGGAACAGAAAAACCAATAACAACAACAGCATATCTCCCTCTCCCCCCTCTCTCTCTCTATATATATATATGTATATATATTTAAATATCTTTCATCTTTTATCTGTTTCAATCATCAGACTGCGGCTATGCTGAGGTACCGCTTTGAAGAATTTTAGTTGACCGAATCGACCCCGGGCCATATTTTTCTAAGAGTGGTCATCATTCTAGTGGGGTGCATTGCCAGGAATACTACGTTTCCAAAACGTAAATCGCATCACACCAGCCACAGTACTTACAAGTATATATATATATATATATATATATATATATATATATATATATATATATATATATATATATATATATATATATATATATATATATATATATATATATATATATATATATATATATATATATACATATATAAACAATATATATAAGTATATGTACGTATGTATAAATATGTGTTCGTGTGTGTGCTTTTATATACATATACATAAATATATATATGCATTTATATAACCACATACACACACACAATAACCTCCACACATCTACACACGTCCATACGGACACACACACACACACACACACACACACCAGAACATGAAACGTCTATCACTCCACAAAACGTGCGCACTACGTTACTTACACACATACACCACACACTACGCTACTTACACACATACACCACACAGGTCCGCATAGCTCACCCACGCATACATTCACACACGCCCGCTCACATTCATACATACACACACACACTCACACACACCATCCTCACATACACACACACGCTTGTGCACCCTAGTTCGGCCGAGTAACCGTTATTATCTCCCTTTCATACAACCTTTTTCCTCCAGCCACTTCACCATGTTGAACCATTAACACTCTACACGTTTTCCACTCTTTGTTTTCTTTTTTTCGATCTCTCTTCTTTTTCTCTCCTCCCAATCCCTTTCGTCGAAGAGCGTAGGCTCGAAACATCAAAAACTTTTCGAATCTTCCTGAGCGTCGAACTAATGCATCTGCTTGTTTTTCCTTGTCTTCGCCTTTTTGTTTTCTGCAAATTTGAACTACATGCATACATACATACATACATACATATATAAACTACCAGCAAAACATAAAGAATTAATAAGTATATATATATTTACATACATATGTACACAGACACCGTCATACACACACACACACACACACATACACACACACACACACACACACATACACACACACACACACACACACACACATATATATAGCGCAAAGATAGTATGAGTTCACTTTCTTTTTTAACCCACAGTGAGGCTTCATAATATTTCAATTTGATTCCCGGCTTCTGATTTACGCTGTCATGTACACACACGCACGTACACAAGCACATACACACACACACACACACACACACACACACACACACACACACACACACACACACACACACACAAACACACAAGTACTCATACGGAGGCACGCATAAACACACAGAAAAAATATATGCAGCTTCGTAATCGATAGGCTGCAGATGATGGCCACATCTGGGCTAATAAAAATCTATAGGAAACTTCTTAAGATTTCATGCCTGACTGCCTGCGCAAAGAATGAGCTGAACAACAAAGCAACTATTTATTTATCATTATCTCTTCTCTATAAGTTTTCCTCTCAGATGGCAGTAAGCGAGGACATATACATATGTGTGTGTGTGTGTGTGTGTGTGTGTATCATGTATATATATTCATATACATATATATACATATATTCTTATATATATACACATATACACACACACGCATATATATATATATAGATGTATATATTTATATATATATTCATGAACATATATATATATATATATATATGTTTAAATATACACACACGCACACACATACACACATACACACATACAAATAGATATGTATGCCTATATGTGGAGAGATATGTTTGTATATACCTATATATATCAATCTATCTATCTATCTATCTATCTATCTATCTAAATATATGAATATATACGTATATATATATATACATATATATATTTATCTATCTATCGATATATATATATATATATATATATGATTACAGCTGGACAAGATACATACGCACACATGCCACCAAACAGATATTCATAGGTATACGTTTAACCATGCATATACACATACGTAGAAAATTATACACACGCATGAAGTGAAACAGGCATACACGTGTACACATCGATGGATACGCATGCGTCAAAATGTGTTCTTACACAGAAATATATAATGGACAGCGAGACAGTCAGGTACTCGGGTAGATTCAGATAAGGATACTGGATCGATAGTGGTGAACTACCGGTTCACACACACAAACACGCTTGATCACACACACACATACACATCTTTATATATATATATATATATATATATATATATATATATATATATAGCGCAAAGATAGTACGTGTTTACATTCTTCTTTAACCCACAGGGAGGCTTCGTATATTTCAATTTGATTTACGCTGTCATGTACACATTTAAACGGAAACATAATCATGAAGTGTGCCCAACACACACACACACACACACACACACACACACACACACACGCATACATGTATATACACCATACTCATGAAAATCTCTGAAATTACATGTTGGACAACTGAATGTGTATATATGTCTGTCTGCATTGGCTGTATGTCTGCGTTTACGTGTGTGTACGTGTACGTACGCGTGCGTGCACGTGGGGGTATGCTTGTATTAGTGCGCGCTCGCACGCGCGTATGTGTTCATGCGGTTCTGTGTGTCAGTGACTCTGTGTGTCGCGTTTCATTTGGAAATCATCGGATGTCATTCGGTTCCCTCACACTTATTAATTCTCGATCAAAGCAATGAGCCATTTATCGAAAAATGGCGTTTGTGACGAATTCGACGCATGCGTACATACACGCCTACACCTATACACATGCGTATGCATGTATGTTTGTATATGTATGTGTGTAAATATATGTGTGTATATATATATATATATATATATATATATATATATATATATGCATACAGTATACACGCTGGCAACCGTCCCCCCACACACCTAAAGGTTGTGAGGAACGAGAGAGTGAATCAGAGAGTATGATGGACAAATCAAATATGGTGTTGTCTCTCTCTGTCTCTTTCTAAGTTTCTCTCTGTCTCTTTCTAAGTTTCTCTCTGTCTCTTTCTAAGTTTCTCTCTGTCTCTCTCTCTCTTTCTCTCTTTGTCTCTCTTTGATTTTCGCACTTTGTTATATTTTCAAGAATATACACACGCATATAGATATATGTGAGTGCATGTGCGAGTGTGTGTGTGTGTGTGGTGTGTGTATGTGAGTGTGTCGGCATGTGCGTTTGCGTGTGCCCATAAATGTGTCTATATGCATAAATACATACATAGATACATACATACATACATGCATACATACATACATACATACATACATACATACATAAATATATGTGTATATATATATATATATATATATATATATATATATATATATATATATATATATATATATATGTATTCACATATACACCAGGACACACACAAACACACATATACATGCTTATATGTATTCAAACATACATATGTTTGTATATAATATGTATCCACACACACACACACACACACACACACACACACACACACACACACATATATATATATATTTAAATATATGTTTATACTGATGCATATATACGTGTAGAGATAGATAAATATACATGGAAAAACCCATGTGTATGTATGTTTGTACTTATGTATGTACGCATATATACATATGTATGCAGAATGTGCCTCTGTTTTGTAGAGCTTGAAGTCTATAGGGCTCTTCCGCAAGAGGCGGGCGTTTTAATTGCCTGAAGATCGATATAGAGGTTAGCTGAATAGCTAATAAACAGTCGTTATCAATGACCTGGAAGACAGTACAGGTGGGCTTATGAACATCTTCAAGTCCTTTATGACCTTTTTACGACAAATCTATTAAATGTTGCTCTCCAGTAACCTTTGTTCGTAGCTATGTATTATATAGACACAGCCCACGTCTTTCATAATTTGCGTAATTGATCCTCGTTTGGTCAATGGTTCTCGGTTCAAGAAATTGTCTGTATCTGCTGATTAGCTGACCACTAAAGAAACATCTAAAACAGGAAGAAGACATGTTAAAACATAGCGAGTCATGTCTGCCGCGACGGAACATCTTCCCTTGTGACTCACTCAAGATAAAAAGAAAAGGAAAAATCCATCCATCTCTCCATCTCTTTCTCCCCCTCTCTCCTTCTCTCCCTCTCTCCTTCTCTCCCTCTCTCACGCACACACATAAATATGCATGCATATATAATATATGTCTGTATAGATATGTATGTATGCATTTATGCTTATATATATATATATATATATATATATATATATATTCTTCCAAAGCAAGAATCTATTAGTAGCTTGTATCCTGATATATTATCACCACCACCACCACCACCACCACCACCATCATCATCATCATCATCATCATCATCATCATCATCATCATCGTCATCGTCGTCGTCGTCGTCATCGTCGTCATCGTCATCATCGTTATTATTTTCATATATTATTATTATATTCGCACACACACACGTGTCTCTGTGTGTGTGTGTGTGTGTGTGTGTGAGAGAGAGAGACGAACCGAAGTTCGTTTTTTTCCGACTCTCTTCCCTTTCCTCATTCTTCTCTTCACGATTCTCCTTGACGTTCCCCTCGTATCTGAAGAACGTCTGTTTCCGAAACGTTATAACTGTTACACTTTCCAGCCTTCCTTGACCGTCAACCAATTCCACTCACAAGGCATTGGTCGGCCCGAGGCTATAGTAGAAGACACAAGGTGTCATGCAGTGCGACTGGACCCTGAACCCGGAACCTTGTTGTTGGGAAGCAAGCTTCTTACCACACAGACACGCCTGCGCTTATACACACACACACACACACACACACACATATATATGTATGTATGAATAACTATATATGTAGACATAAGTGTACATATATATATATGTGCGTGTGTGTGTCTGTATGTATGCATGTATGCACGTTTGTTAGTTTCTGTATTTGTATGTCTGTGTGTCACATCTGGACATTTCTCTCAGACTTCAATATAAATAGTTATTTTTGCTGAGGGCTACATTGTGACCTTCGCGTTCATCATATACATAGGTACTTATGTAGTTATGTGTGTGTGTGTGTGTGTGTGTGTGTGTGTGTGTGTGTGTGTGTGTGTGTGTGTGTGTGTGTGTGTGTGTGTGTGAGAGTGAGTGTTCACGTGCATATACTTACACCAATACTTATACAAGCATAAAAGCAATGTTGGTATATACATATATCCACATGCCTGTATACATTCGTACGCACGGACATACACACACGCACGGACATACACATGCACGCGCACACACACATGAACAAATAAACACACAAACAGGGACACACACACACACATACTCAATGTGCACAAAGAACGTTCTAGATGTGACAGATTGGAATGATGATTAAATGAGATTTATCTCCCCTGGAGCTGTCATAGCCCTAATTGTTTATGCTTGATGAAAAAATATTCATCTAACGACAACAGAATGGACGGTGCCGCTCTTTCAAATCTCATCTGAGATAATGAGATCTTAAGAATTGCCAGGTGACATGATGATGTATTTAGAGTTCAGTCGAACCGATAATCTCTTTATTTTCCTCTCTGTCTGAGTACTTTAATTTCCTCCATGGCTTGTTCGTTCGTTCGTTCTGTTGCTCTCCGTCTCTGTCTCTGTTTATTTCTTCGTTTCTACTCTAGGCAAATCTAGGCAAAAGGCCCGAGATTTTATGGGATGGGGCCAGTCGATTAGATCGATCTCTGTACGCAACTGGTACTTAATTTATCGACCCCGAAAGGATGAAAGGCAAAGTCGACCTCGGCGGAAGTTTTAAATCAGAACGTAAAGACAGACGAAACACTGCTAAGCATTTCGAACTCGGAATGTAAAGAGTCGTAAGGAAACCGCTAAATGTTTCATTTTTTAGTTTTTATCTTTTTCTTCCGCCACTCATTGGACTGCGGCCGTGTTAGGGGACCGGCCTGACGGGTTTTTGTCGGACGAATCAAACTTTATACTTTCACATGAATAGCATTTATTTTGGTGGTCTCTTTGGTTGAACGCTATGTTACGGGGACATAAAGAAACAAGCACCAAGAGAGGGGGAGGTACAAATACAAATACACATATATATAGATCTACGACGGGCTTCTTTCAGTTTCCGCTCAACGAATTCACTCGTAAGGCTTTGGACAGCCCAGGGCTATAGAAGTGTTGGTAAGCAAATGTGTGTGTATGTATATATACATGCATATGTATACACACACATAATCTCTCTCTCTCCCTCTCTCTCTCTCTCTCTCTCTCTCTCCCCCTCTCTCTCTCTCTCTCTCTCTCTCTCTCTCTCTCCCTATATATATATGTATATATATATATATATATATATATATATATATATATATATATATATATATATATATATATAACAATCTTATTTGTGTATTGATATACATATATGTATATATTCATTCTCAAAGAAATATATTGATTCATTCATATAAACACACATTTTTATATGTATGTATGTACGTACGTTTGTATGTATGTATAGATACACATATATTGTATTGGTACAATTATTTAGTATATCAGGAACCTAACTGAAAGTTTAATGGTTCCACAGAAACAAAGGCAGCAGCAAACACACATTCTTGAAATAATCCATATGTTTGGTAAATGGCGAAAGTCTACAAGACTTTCCCAAAGTTTATCATGTTATTCACTGGCGTTGTTGAAGTCTAAATTCTGTGTTGGAACTTCGTTTCTTGGTTACAAATGAAGATATTCTTTATGAGAGGAATTCAAAGAACAGAAGAAGAAGCAGAAAAAACAAAAAAAAACAAATACGTAAACAAAATGAAAATGAAAATTACATGACATACGAATAAAGACTAATATATGTGGATGTGTGTATCTCTATATGAGTGGGTGCATACCCATACATATACATACACACACATGTGTCACTGCGTTCATATAGAAATATGTATTCGTATGCATATGTGTGTATATGCATGCAAACAAATGTGTATATATGCTTGTATATACATACATATATATGTGTCTGTCTGTCTATCTGTCTGTCTGTCTGTCTGTCTGTCTGTCTCTCTCTATATATATATGTACGTATGTATACGGGCATATATACACATATGTCTATATGCATGCATAGAAACATATATGTATAAATGCGGATATATGTGTGTGTGTGTGTAAAATATACATAGATACACTGATACACACACGTACACACATCCATTCACACGCGCGCTCATATATATTCATATATTCATATATATATGTACGTATGAATAAAGAAATGTGAATTAAAACTCTGTGCATGTGTGTGTGTATGTGTGTGCGGGTTTGTGTATGTGTGTGTGTGTGTGTGTGTCTTTATGTGTGTGTGCAGGATTCTTGTTATGTACAAATGTTCTAAAACACTCATAATTCACTCAGACACACACAGACATTCATGCACGCGCACACACACACACACATACATCCATATATATATATATATATATGTGTGTGTATATATATATATATATATATATATATATATATATATATATATATATATATATATATATATATATATATATATATATATATATATATAGTCTATTCATGTATATATAGTCCTGCGTCCATTTATAAACTTTAGCATTACAGTGTTACACTGTTTATCTGGACAGCTTGTTGTGCTAATCAATAAGTACAGTTCCTGACCGACACCACCACCACCACCACCACGATTTTCACCATCACAACCACCACCGCTGCCTCTGCTGTCAACCATCGTCAGTCCTGTACATCGATCAGTGACGTCACTCCCACATCACGCTCGCCTATTCCTATATTCGGCCATTTTATCCGAACGTTTCTACTTGAAAATATTGGAGAGGATATCATATGGAGAGGGAAGCAAAGACGACGGCGACGACGATGGTGGCGCTGGTGGTGCTGATGGTGGTGGTGGTGGTGGTGTTGATGGGGCGGGGGGTGGGCGCTGGTGCTGGTGGCGAGTGTGGTGGACGTTGTGGGTGTGGCAATAGCTGCAATATAATTGGTGACAATGGTGATGATGGTGATGATGATGGTGATGATGATGATGATGATAAGAATGATTGCGTTTGGGGTGGAGGTGGCGGGGACGCTTTGGCGATGGTATTGTTGTTGTTGTTGATGATGATGATGTTGATGCTGCTGATGATTGCGATGATATTGTTGATGATAATCGTGAGGCTGATAATGGCAAGTAGGGAGAGAGAGAAAGAAAGAGGAAGAGGAGGAGGAGGAGGAGACGGAGGAAGGTGTAGGAAGAGAGGAGGAGGAACGCGACGAAATAATGATGTTCATGGCGATGGTGGTGGGGAGGGTGAGGATGGGGACGACGACGACGACGACGACGACGACGAACATCATGGTGATGATGATGATAATGATGATGATGATGATGATGATGGCATTACAAATGGAATTGATAGAGCTATGAGTTCTTTGGATAAAATGCCTCTCATTACTTGTTTCTCTACACTGTGAGATCGAATCCCATCGACCGACCGAGCTCGAATTTACCTTTCATTCCTTAACGGCCGACAAAAAAAATTCAGCACCCCGAGGGACGATAAAACGGTCGGAACATTAAGGCGGTTGGAGTGGTTACCTTGTGCTATTTGTTCGGGCTCTTTGCGTTCCGAAAGCAACACAGTGATGATGACATGCATCGAACCAAAGATAAAGATTCATGACCTGAAGAGCGGGGATTCAAATGCTTTGGAGCAAACTGCTAGGACCTTCTTTCTGGAAAATATCTTGTCTTTTTGTCAAAAAATCGATGGGTAGGTAGGTAGATAGATGGTTAAACCTTGACCGATAGATGTCCAAGGGAAACAATAAGTAGACATCAGCAACAAGATGAACAATAACGAAGATAACGACGCTGATGCTGATGACGATAAAGATGATAATGATGATGGTGATGATGGTGATGATGATAATGATGATGATGATGATGATGATGATGATGATGATGATGAACGAAAGTCGGTTATATAACACTTGGGTATTATTGAACATGACTGCAATTTTCAAAATATTTTTGAGATATGCCACACAATCGAACACACGCACACATTGAGAAACACACACACACAAATGTACATACACATACATATAGACATACAAATATATGCATATATACTTGCAAGCATATATGGTCATATACAAATATATGCATATATATATACGTATATGTATGCACACACATATATATACATACATGCATGTATATACATATACATATATATATATATATACGTAGTTATGATATATATATGTATATATATAAATATATATATATATATATACACATATACACACAAATAGATACATGCATACAGCCATACACACACATATACAAACATATAGATAATATATATATATATATATATATATATATACGAATATATGCATATATCGCTAGGTATACATGTATACACCCGCACACATGCACACGCACATACGCGCGCATGCGCGTAACCTATTGGCCATTTGTTGCTGCCAAAAACTGTTACAAATTCCTCTTCAAAGTCAACAAAACTCTGGTTTATAATCTCCCGATTGGCGTCTGTCGAATTCTTCTGTTTCTCTTTCACTCTCCTTCCTTATCTCTCTCACTCTTTCTGTCTGTCTGTCTGTCTGTCTGTCTGTCTGTCTCTCTCGCTCTTTCCCCTTTCCGTGTCTACTTTTCTTACCATCACCCTCTCATCAACCGCCCGCCCGCCCGTCCGCCCCCTCATCGTCACCACCACCCACAGCTTGCGTTTAATCACTTCATTTCTTCTTGGAGCCTGACATTTTCCACTGGCGATATGGAAACAGCCAGGGAAACAATAAGTTTTCATACATAATGGTATATAAACAGTGGCCATGACTCATAAACATGAGATAATATATTCGTCCCTAGAGAAAAACCAACGGAGGCTTAACACCCATCTCGATAAATAGCCTCGACCACCCCCACCAGCACCGCCGTCACCGCAGCCCCCGCCACCGTAGCCGCCACCTCCACAGACACAGCCACCACCTCCACCACCGCCATCGCCGTCTCTCTCTCTCTCCCTAACTCTTGTCTATCTTTCTAAAGCTCAAAGCTGATCCCGTAGGAATTTCACTTAATAACGATCATCGTCCAATCAGAAACTTATAATTGCTTCCATCGCCGCCATTTTATCTAACGATTTTGCTTTTCAAATTGAATCGATAAATAAATAAATTGAAATAAAAAAAATAATATTTATATATATATATATATATATATATATATATATATATATATATATATATATATATATATATATATGTTTGTCTTTTATCTTAGCTATTTTTTTCTTTTAATATTTTTTCACATATTTTTCCTCATTATTTTCTTTATTTCGCTTCTTGTTTTTCCTTCTTCTTGTAGACTTCATGAAAATGATTCTATTGCTGTGATATTCATCATGTTGTTGTTGTTGTTGTTGTTAATGGTGGTGGTAGTGCCGTTGTCATTGTTGCTGCTGGTGCAGCTGTTGCTTTTCGTACTACAGTTAGCTGTTGCACATATTCTTCGTGTTGTTCATGTGGTTGTTTGTTGCTGCAAACGTTTGTGGTGTTAAGGGGGTCACACTTACTTATGCTGCCGTCGTTCGATTGTTTCTTGTTGTTGTTGCTGTTGTTATTTTTGTTGTTGTTTCTGCTGTTGCAGTTGTTGATGCTGCAGTGGTTGCTATTGTCGTTGTTGTTGCTGTTATTTCCTGTCTCTTTTGCCGAACCCCTAGGTTACAGGGACGTAAGCACACCACCATCGGTTGTCAATCGATTCTGGGGGGACAAACACAGACACACAAACATATACACACACACACATGCATATATGTACATATATACGACGGTCTTCTTTCAGTTTCCGTCTACCAAATCCACTCACAAGGCTTTGGTTGGCCCGAGGCAATAGTAGAAGACACTTGCCCAAGGTGCCACGCAGTGGGAATGAACCCGGAACCATGGGGCTGGTAAGCAAGCTACTTACCACACAACCTCTCCTGCGCCTGTATATGTATGCATATATGTGTGTATATATATATATGTGTGTGTGTACGCATGTATGTATGTATGATATTTATTACGTGAACGACAATGAAAAAGATATAAGAGATGGTATATTAAGTTTTTCGTGCAGGAGTTCCTTGAGACATGTAATCTATTTTAAGGGTTACACAAGAGTAAAAAGGTTGAGAAACACTGAGTTAGAGCGTCGGGTTCACAATCGTCAGGTAGTGAGTTCGATTCCCGGACCGGGCTGCGTGTTATGTTCTTGAGCAAGACACTTTATTTCACATTGCTCCAGTTCACTGAGCTGTAGAAATGAATTGTGACGTCACTGGTGCCAAGCTGTATCGGCGTTGCTTTTCTTTTGGTTAACATCGGTGGCGTGGAGACGGGGAGGCTGGTATGCATGGGCGACTTCTGGTCTTCCATAAAACAACCTTGCCCGGATTTGTGCCTCGGAGAGAAGACTTTCTAAGTGCAACACCCACGGTCATTCATATTCGAAGGGGGTCTTTACTTTACTCTGTCCAGAGAATCTTTAGGGCATCTTTGTTTCATTCAAGCGTTTGAAATGGTCTGATGGTGGTAAGCTGGTCTTTATTTTTAGCAAGCTTAATGACCACATGCATGCCGGTTCATTGTCCCGTGACAGTCCTCCCTGGAAATATAAAGAAGTGGATCGTCGCAGCTGATATCGTTTTCCAGATCAGCTGGCTGTGAAGTAGGCTCCGTCTTGATATCGGTAACAAAGGATATCCAAAGCATTCTAGTAGTAGTAGTGGTGGTGGTGCTGGTAGTTGTAGTAGTAGTAATGGTGGTGCTGGTAGTAATAGTGGTGGTGATGGTGGTAGTAGTACTAGTAGTGGTGGTGGTGCTGGTACTGGTAGTAGTGGTAGTAATAGTGGTGGGGCTGGTAGTAGTAACAGTATTGGTGTGTCATCGTCGTAGTATTACTTGTCGTAGTTGTAGGAGCAATTACAGTAGCAGTGGTGGTGGTAGTGGTATTAGCTGTAGTGGTAGTAGTAGTAGAAGTGGTAATCGTAGTATCAGTCATCATAGTAGTTGTAATCGTTGTTTAATAAAAGTAGCAGTAGGAGTAGTATTGTCGTAGTAGTAGTAGTAGTAGTAGTAGTAGTAGTAGTAGTAGTAGTAGTTGTTGTTGTTGTTGTCGTTGTTGTTGTTGTTGTTGTTGTTGTTTTAGTAGGAATAGCGTTAGATTTAGTAGGACCAAACTAACTGAAGGCTATCGATTTCTTACGATGTTAACGGGAGGGAGAGTAGGAGGAAGGGAAAGGGGGAAAGAAGGAGGAGGAGGAGGAGGAGGAGGAAAGGTTCTGTATCATTTTTTTTTGCTGATCTGACTCTTATGACTTCGATCTCAAAAAGGGTGGAGTCTTCTCATCGTCAATCGGAATGCTAGAAATAGCAGCCTAATTGCCTCAAATTACACATTGTAAAAAATAAAATAGAGGGTGGGGGGAAAGGCACACAAATATGAAAATGTAAGATGAGATGGTCACTGTTGGAGCGTCTTTGATCATAAGTTTGCGTGTGTCTGTGCTGACTTGCTAATAATAATCGCGACAACAGCAGCAACAACAATAACAGCAACAACTGCAGCAATAATAATAATGATAATAATAATAATAATAATAATAATAATAATAATAATAATAATAATAATAATAATAATAATGATAATAATGATAACCAGAACAACAAAACAACAAAAATAACGGCAGTAGTAACAACAGCAGCAACAAATGCTGCTACAATAACAACAACAGCGGCAGCAGCAGCAAAAAAGAACAATGTGTCTTCACGATATCGCTATGGTAATATCAACCGGATATAACGCTACAGACTATAATATGATGATGCCTTTCAAATATACCATTGTAGAACGGCTCCAATGATATTCCTTCTTGTTGAATAGATACGAAAAATGGGAGGAGCTATAGATGCGATATCCATAATGTTTGAACACGTGACTGGTGTGATATTTTTGATATCAAAGATGGACGCCATCGTAATAATAATAATAATAATAATAATGATGGAGTGAAGGGTGGTGAGTCGGCAGAATTTCTTGGCCATTTTTGTTCCTGTTTTTTTTTTTATATTTTTATATTTTAATATTTGAGAAATTCTTCAAGTACATACGTACTTAAAAATCACTGTCCCTTATCTTTTATCTTTTACTTGTTTGAGGCATTAGACTGTGGCCATGCTGGGGCACAGACTTGAAGGGTTTTTAGTCGAATGAAAATATATTAAAATTAAAAAAAAAAACAATTCTAGTACTAGCGTTTTTTTTTCAGTTTCTTATGCCGAACTGCTAAGTTATAGCGAAATAAAGGGACCCAGTATTAATTATCAAGCGATGGCCGGAGGTCGGAGGTGACAGCTCCCCGCGCCTTACTCCTGTAATATAAAAAATATAATTTAAAAAACTGGGCACACCCATGACTTTCTGAGACAATCTTTCACACTCGGAATTGTCAAATAATGGAATAAACTACACGCATTGGTTATCAACACGCAAATAGAACCCTCAGGGCCTGGATAAATACTAGGCCTTACTCCTCGAAAGGATCTCTTCCTGGTGAATACACATCCTGAAGATAACAAAGACAGAATCATAAAGAGTGACCTCACACACACACACACACACACACACACACACACACACACACGCACACACACATTATATTACTATGTACGATATAATGTTAGTGTAAACGATATCGCTGTCATAATGCCTTCGTATATGAACAAGGTATAAAAGCAAAAATGAATTTGTTTATTATAAAACGAAAGCACAACTTCTGTAATTAAAATAAGGTCTTGGAATTTATAGAATTGGATAGCTTGCATTCTTCGATTAACAAAATAAAAAGAAAAAAAGAAAAAGGAAAGAAAAGAAAAAGGATCGGGGTACTCTCATAAATATTCTGCGGTTTGTTATTTAGCAAACAGTTTACAATAAATTATTGTCGGTCGGAATCTTTTCTACATAGAACAAGAAATAAAATTTAGAATAGATAGAAGAGGCGAAGGAACATTGCTTCATAAAACTGAGAATTGTGAAGAATACAAGTTGTTTTTTCACAAAGTTTATATGTTACAGCAGAATTAATTTTGCCATTAATAACAGTTATTGAGAAAGTCATTGTTTAGCAGAGAATATAAACATACCATTAGATCTAAAGGTTTCATTCATGAAAAAGAGTTTATGAATATTTCATATCTTTTTGCTAAAAATTTCTTTCTATACGACAGTTTCAGCTTCATTCTATATATTCGGAGAAGAGAAGCGAAGTTAAATATATTCAAAGAACTATGAATCTTCTTCTCTTCAAACAATGTCCATCAAAGTCGACAGTTATAACTTTACTGAAGACATGAATCGTATTTGTCCTCTTCACAAACTCTTCTTTGAATTATTCAACATTTTGGCGTTCCTATTAAGGTTTATGTAATTTAAAGTTTTTTAATATTTCGACTTTCCAAAGCCTGGCAGAATCGTTCTCGCACCGGAAAAAGAATGCTTACCGGCATTTCTTCCCATTTTATAGTCTTTGTTCAAATTCCGCCGAGGTTGACTTTGCATTTCATTCTTTCGGAGTCGATAAAATAAGTAGCGGTTGAGGACTGGCATCAATGTAATCGAGTTAGCTTCTCTTCCGAAATGGCTATTCCTGTGCCAAAATTTGAAACCAATATTTTGATTTTCCCCGTTCGCATACGCAATGGACTGTCCGAAATCAAAACTTCACATTATCTTTCTCTTCTATGCTGCTCTCCCTTACTCAATTCAAAACCCAAATACACACACACACGCAGATATATTGTTGCTATTATGCAAAAGTGTCCTAAGTCCAAGACGTTGCTTTTTTTAGAAAACGAAAAAATAGTTTTACCATCCAATAGCGAAACCGTTGTACTACACTTTAACAATTTCTGATATCTTGGCATCTGAAGCTGCTGGAGATACGATAGTTTGACCAAAAGAACCGGCTATTGCAAGCAAAAATAAATATTGTAAAAAAAAAAAACCCCCCCAAAAACACATTTGGCCAAATTTGGACATACGACACTTTAACATAAGAGCAACGATATATAGTTATATGTCTTCTGAAGATTCGAGAGACGATTCTGCCGTAAAATCTTGAAACATTTTTCCAGTTATATTCTATATCTATTAGTATTTTACAGTTTGCGGCCTTCCTTCTTCAAGAACTCAATGGCAGCACGTGTGTGTGTGTGTGTGTGTGTGTGTGTGTGTGTGTGTGTGTGCGTGTGTGTGTGTGTGTGTGTGTGTGTGTGTGTGTGTGTATACCTATGTGTGTATGTGCGTGTCTTTGTGTCTGTGTTTGTCATCCCTTTACCGCTTGACAACCGCTGTGTGTGTGTTTACGCAGCCGTAACTTAGCGGTCCGGCAAATAGACTGACAGAGTAAGTACCAAGCTAAAACCCTTCAAGGCGGTGCTCCAGTATGGCAACAGTCAAATGAGTGAAGCAAATAAAAGAATAAAAGAATATATATAAATATATACACGCGCACAGACATACAAAATATTCCCAAATATACGCACGCATATATATTTTGTCTTTTTCCTTTTTTGAACTATATATACATATATATATATATATACACACACATATACACATGTGTGAATGTATATGCACACCTATATCTATGTGTACAGTTATGCGCGTAGATATGATATGAATCTCTTCAGAGACGCTTCATTGTAGCAACAAAACGGCTTTTGAGTCTTTATTCAGTGATCATGTCGCATGCATTGTGTGGCGATCACAGAAGCTGGAGTTACTGTTACTACTACTACTACTACTACTACTACTACTACTACTACTACTACTACCTACTGCCGTCGCTGGTGCTGATGTTGCTGGTTGTTGTATATTTCCGTTCCTCTTGTCAGCTTCCGCTTTGCTGTTTTCTTAAAGACAGTGTTTCTATTTTTGTAAAAGATGGCTGCCCTAGCTTTTTTCTTTCCCTTTCTTTCTCTTCCTTTCCTCTTTACTTTTCTTTCATCCTTTTCTTCTCTTTTTCTTCTTTGTAAGTGTTTTCCATTCCTTTCTTTCGTCGTAAATATTTCTTATTTATTTCTTATCTTTATTTTCTTCTTCTTTATTTCTTTCTTTGCATTTCTTTCTTTCTTTGCATTTCTTTCTTTCTTTGCATTTCTTTCTTTCTTTCTTTCTTTCTTTCTTTCTTTCT
>NC_142947.1:491829-494329 GCF_046866305.1 Octopus bimaculoides
AATGTGTTAATTGAGCGATTGAAGGAATGGTAGGAATTAAGGAATTAAGGAATGAGAGAATAACAGAATAAGATACTGCCAAGAATATCGGTTGTTACGAAGTACGTAACGAAAGATTGTTGCTTATAGTTACCAGCGCGCGTGCGCGTGAACGTGTGTATGCGTGTGAGTACGAGGTGGGGGGGTTATGTATATTTGTATAATATATAAATATATGCATATATATGACACACACACATATTTGTATGCATAAATATATGAGTATAAAGAAAACACACACACACACACACACACACACACACACACACACACACATATATATATATATATATATATATACATATATATATATATATATATATATATATATATATGATTTAAAAATAGGATAAAATCTTTACAAGAATTTATCAAGTACTTAGCGTGAAAAGGCGATACACACACACACGCACACACACACACACACACACACACACATATATATATATATATGTATACGACGGGCCTCTTTCATTTTCTGTCTACCAAATGCACTCACAAAGCTGTGGTCGGCCCGAGGCTAAAGAAGAAAATTCTGGACCAAGTTGCCACGCAGTGGGACTGAACCAAGAACCATGTGGTCGGGAAGCAAGCTTCTTTCCACACAATCACGTCAGCGCCTTAATTATTTTCTGAAATTTATTTTTCATCTTTCGTTATATCTTTTATTTTCGTTGGCTTCCTTTTTTTCCATCGAGATAACTCCCTCCCTCCACCCCACTTATTGTGTGCTGTATTTCATTCTTTAATATTTCCCTCAAACGTCTTGAGCCCTTAACAAAAAAACTACAGTGTCTTTCTTATATTAAAGTGCAGTGTCATGCAGTCCAATGCATTGTCATACAGTCCAGTGCAAACTTGCGCA
Organism: Octopus bimaculoides; assembly: GCF_046866305.1. Lineage (NCBI taxonomy): Eukaryota > Metazoa > Mollusca > Cephalopoda > Octopoda > Octopodidae > Octopus > Octopus bimaculoides. The sequence goes on from NC_142947.1 coordinate 492,734, forward strand.
GTACAGTGCATATGTGAAATAACACACAAACCAATGACTGAAGAGTTGAAGAAATCTGCTAATGCTTTGCTTTCTATAATAATATTTTATTGATGTCGTTCACAAAAGGAATATCTCATTCAGAAACATAAAAGCTGCTATCGGCCATTAATGGAGGGCTTTTGTTCTGTTAATTCGGTTTTGTTCTCTTAAATTTGTGTCTTTATTTTCCTGGATTCAAAACTTTGAGATACCGCCCACTAAAGACAAGATGTTGTTGTGGTTGAATAACCTTTAGTTCACTCATGATTCTGAAAGACTGGGATCAGAGATATTCCTTTTAAGATCAAGCAGTTCCTTTCTCCTCCAAATATCTTGGACTGCTTTATGAAAACTTTGCTCTCTACTTTTAAGACGACCGGTTGTTATTACGAGTATGCTGAATTTTTATAAACAGATGGGTTTCTTTGTTGTTGGATCAGAGATGGTTTTGATATGTGATCGCGCGCGCACGCGTGCACACACACACACACACACACACACACACACACACACACACACACACACACACACACACACACAAACACAACAGATACATAAGTATACATATCTGCTTACGTCCGTGGCGATAACCGTTTGTTATCTTAGCTGCAATCTCCGCAAAGCCTAATGTGTGTATGTTTGTGTGTGTGTGTGTGCGTGTGTGTGTGTGTGTGTGTGTGCGTGTGTGTGTGTGTGTATGCCTATACATGCATACATGCATACATACATACATACATACATATTTGCATACATTCATATATATATATATATATATATATACACCATACATATGTTTATATATGCATATATATATATATATATATATATATGTATATATATATATATATATATATATATATATATATATATGTAATGTACACACAAACTTATATGTATTGATATAGATGCATATAGATAAATACGACTGCACACATCTATACATCCCCCAAATACACGCATATAAGTATATATATATATATATATATATATATATATATATATATATATATATATATATATATATATATATATATATGTATATATATATATATATATATACGTATATATGTATACACACACACACACACACATATATATGTCGTAATAATTAAGTATGTTTTGACAGTAACATGACCAGTTCAGCAAGAGCTTTATTAGATGTCAATAATTGTGAATGACACTGTAGGATGTAATTCCAGTCACTGCTGATGAGGACTGGATAAAATTGATTTATCTCATTTTGTTTACTTTGCTCCGTATGCCTCCTTCATTTGTTCTACACTTCCACCCAGCTCCACCTCATACTTCCACTCCTTTTATTTTATCTATGCATTTAGTTTTTTTTTTGTTTTATTAAATTTTAATTAATGTTTGTTCATGATTGCACGATAACAATGTTGATATCTGCAGTAGGCGGCATGACAGCAATAATCTTTGAAATCTCTACGCACGTTTGTGTGTGTGTGTGTGTGTGATATCGTGTAGTTAGCCAATAGCCATCCACATACGCTTATGTGGATAACCAACAGCTACTGGTTATTTTAGCTACAGACAATGTCTGAAGACCTTAATATA
>NC_142947.1:514329-519329 GCF_046866305.1 Octopus bimaculoides
CGATAAATTAAGTACCACTTACGCACTGGGGTCGATGTAATCGACTTAATCCGTTTGTCTGTCCTTGTTTTCCCCCTCTATGTTTTTACCCCTTGTGGGCAATAAAGAAATAAGAAACGTTAGCCACACAGACCGCTAAGAGCCGGAACAAACAGTACGAAATATCCCGATCAATATTCCTACTGATACCCCCATCCACCAAATTCAATTACTTTGAAAAAAAAAAGAAGAGATAGGAAGAGAAAAATCGCAACGGCCCTAAGGAGATGAGAAACGAATTTGACACAGGAGAGATTTGAAATCAGAGACTAAAGAAACGTTTCAAATACCACGCAGCAATCTAATCGACGCTCTTACCATTTGGACAATTTGCCACTCTTTGTACTCTCAATATAATTCATTGAACGTTAAATATTTAATAGTCTGTCTGTGTGTCCCTGGTAGAATAATCTTCTTTCTTTATCATTATCTAAACATACTGGTATTGATTTTTATCATTTGCTTTCCTGTTTTGTCTTATCTACAAAATACCTTTTGCGCATGTCTGTGATGTGGTCTTGTCGATTGGTCACAGCCAAGCACTACCGGATAAATGGAGTTGCTACATAAATATTTATATTTATTAATATCTTTATTATTATTGATTCTCTGCCAAAAATTAGCGAAGTATTATTATTGTTGTTAAGGTGGTGAGCTGTCAGAATCGTTAACACGCCGGATAAAATGCTTAGCGCCATTTCGTCCGTCTTCATATTCTGAGTTCTGCAGAGGACAACTTTGCTTCTCATCCGTTCGGGGTCCTGTGTAATCGACTTCAAACCTCCCCCGATATTGCTGGCCTTGTGCCATAATTTGAAGCCATTATTATTGTTATTAAGAACGGCAGCAAGCGGGCGAAATTCTTAGCGGCATTTCGTCGGCCTTTACGTTCTCAGTTCAAATTCCGTCGAGGTCCACTTTGCATTTCATCCTTTCGGGGTTGATAAATTAAGTACCAGTTACGCACTGAGGTCGATATAATCGACTTAATCCGTTTGTCTGTCCTTGTTTGTCCCCTCTGTATGTAGCCCCTTGCGGGCAGTAAATAAATAAGAAAGTTAGAACCCCAGGTGAAATACATACTTAATTTATCGACCCCGAAAGAATGAAAGGCAAAGTCGACCTCGGCGGAATTTGAATTCAGAACGTTCACCCGGACGAAATACCGCTAAGCATTTCGCCCTGCGCGGTAACGTTTCTTATTTCTTTATTGCCCATAGAGGGGACAAACAAGGACAGATAAACAGATTAAGTCGATTATATCGACCCCTGTGCGTAACTGGTACTTATTTAATCGACCCCATGTCGACCTCGGCGGAATTTGAACTCAGAACGTTCACCCGGACGAAATACCGCTAAGCATTTCGTCCCGCGTGCTAACGTTTCTGCCAGCTCGCCACCATCGACCCCTAAAGGATGAGACACAAAGTCAACCTTAGCGGAATTTGAAACTAGTGCCTACAGAACCGGAAATGATGCTGTTAAGCATATTGCATTGCATTACCCGTGCAGCGACGATCCTGACAGTTCGCTGCCCTCGTGAAAAAACCGTTTCTAACATTTTAATGTTAGCACAAGGCCAGAAATTTCAGAAGAAGAGGGCTTATTCGATTACATCGACCCCAGTGATCAGCTGGTTCTGGTCTTTGTCGAACCTGAAGCGAGTGAAAGGCAAAGTCGACCTCGGTGGAATTCGAATTCAAATATGTAAAGAGTCGCAAGAAACGTAGTTAAAACATTTTTCAGATGCGCCAACGATTCTGCAAGCTCGCGCTCTGCCTTCCATAATTAATAACACTAACACTATAGCTAATGACGTCATACTACCACTACTACTACTACTACTACTACTACTACAACAAGTTGAACCGAACCAGCCACTCGCCAGTTTCATTGAAAATTCCGCTTGATACATAATTCATTTGAATATATTTGAAAATAAAAAAAAGAAAAATAACAAAAGAAAGAAAGAAACAAGGAAATTATGTGTGACTGTGGTATTGTTATTTAAATATTCAGAAAACACTTAAACTATTATTATCACGATTTAACTATTGTTCAGAATAAACAAACTAACTGAAACGAATATCTATATTTAGAGATACAGACCGACATTAACATATCACAACCTGAAGAAATCAACGCTCGGAGAGAAACATTACATTTGTCCTTGGTAAATTTTGTGTTATTGTATATATATATAGAGAGAGAAAGTAGTGGTACAACAGGCACCAATGTTTACTGGAAATAGGAGTCGATAAATTTACGACGCTATAGTAAAGCTTCACTGTGTATATATTAGAAAATGTCCCCGACTACTTATGGATTAACTTTGATGAGCCGAGCATTTGTTTTCCGTTGATACATGAGGCCACACAAAGCATGTCCACTGGGAAGCTCATGATGATCCCCCGCTTTTCATGATACAGACTGGTTTCCCTCTGACCTGAAATACAACAAAGAGTACCTTGTGGAGATTTTGAGGGAGTTCAAGAAAGGATTTCGTTGCAAAAGGCGGCCAGAGACTCTGCACCAGGAAAATGTGTCATTGCATAATTCCATTTTGGTATTCAAAAACTCCGACAGAGATTGGCATCAACCCCACCGTCTCACTCCTTACAATCGAGACCTCGCTTCCTGTGACTTTTGATTGGAGGAAATGAAGGAAGCTGTGACAAAGGTCCAGGAGGCCTTGACTTTGGAGGACTCCGATGCCGGCCTTGACGAAGCGGGTGGAGTGTATGAGTGCATTGAAGTTAGAGAATAGTACTTCGAAGGATATTAGAGTCTTGTACTTCTGTGGAAAAGTCTGAAAAAGTCTCAGAACTTCTGCAATGTTCCTCGTACACATGTATACAGATGCACATACATGTATACATGCATACATACATAAGTATGCATACATAAACTTACATATATACCTAGATACGCATAAACATACATAAACACACACACACACGTATACATACACACACACGTATACATACACACACACGTATACATACACACACACGTATACATACACACACACGTATACATACACACACACGTATGATCCCATTGACTCCCTCAGAGTTTATTATGTGGGGATGACTTTCCTAGGGAAGCAGGAAATTATCCTATTCCCTCCACCCCCACTGTCTTTTTTGTTCCCACCCTTCTCTTCCCCTCATCTCTATCTTTTTCTCCTCAAAAATCTATCCACTTTCTCACGCTGGGACCCCGACGCCATTTTTGTCCGTCTAAACACACACACACACACACACACACACACACACACGTACATACAATTTTATTTACTTTTATTTTGTTGAACTGGAGGCAGACACATAATCGTTTGACGGTAAGATAGGCAACCGGAAGCCCTTCGTACTAAAGGCGGAAGTAATGAAGTGATGTGTAAATGTAGGGGTTCGAGTGTGTAAATGTATGCGCTTTTATGTTTGCATGGAAAGGACGAGTGAAAGAAAGAGAAAGCGGTAGAGAGAGAGAGAAAGTGAGAGGGAGAAAGAGAGAGAATTACGTCAATACGAATAAGATCTTCTCTTCGGCTCTTTGTGTTATGAGTTCAAATCTTGCCTGGGGTAGCTCTATAAAAAAAGGCCCAATCAAGTACGAGTTAGTTTTCCTTATTCCCACCATTTCTTTTTTCAATTTTCTCGACCTTTGCCTTTGTTTCCCACCAACATATTCTTAAGCAAGTATAAACACCTTTGATTAAAAATATCTACCACTCCCCTCTTCGTCTCTGTCTGTCTGTCTGTCTCTCTCTCTCTCTCTCTCTCTCTCTCTCTCTCTTTCTCACTGAATATCTCTATTTCTGCCCCTCTCTCTCTCTACTTCTCTTCCTCCCCATGTGTCTGTCTCTGTGTGACCCTCTTTCACTTTCTCTCTTTCTCTGTCTATCTCTCGCTCTATACTTCTCTCTACCCCTGTCTCTGTCTCTCTTTCTCATCTGTGTCTCTGTCTCTCTATCCCTGTTACTAGAAGACGCTTAAAGTTCCGCTCTGTGCTACTGAACCCAGATCCACATGTTTGGAAATTAAGCTTCTTAACCACATATCCACAACTTCGCGGTTCCCTTATTTTTACTCTCCCCTTAATTGTATATTCCTCTTTCTCTCTATCTCCCCTTTATCACATTCACTTTCCCTTTCTACATCACTCTCCCTCACTCTATCACCCTCTTTCCATTTCTCTCACTTTCACTAACGCCTATTATCGCTATTTCAATGTAGAGAATTATTTTTGACATTCAGCAATATGGAAAAACCATCTTTGAGACGCTGTTGGAAGCCTTACAGTTACTTTGTCATTATTCCTGCATTTATTCCATTAAATATAAATGTGTATATGCACAGTTATATATGCATATATATACATATATATATATATATATATATATATATATATATATATATATATATATATATATATATATATATATATATATATATATATATATATATATATATATATATATATATATATATATATATATATATATATATATATAATGTAATATATACATATACGTATATATAATGCAATAGATATATACATATATATATAATGTAATATACACATATTTATATATAATGCAATATATATATATATATTACATTATATATATATATATATATATATATACTTACTATATATATATATATATATATATATATATATATATATATATATATATATATATTTATGCGCAAACACACAGGTGACTGACCTAAGTGTTACGTGAAAAATTCCTCTTCAAAGAATTTAGCAGATTCAATATGGAACTTGTTAACGAATTTCGCATTTTAAGGTATGGTGTATATTAGATTGAGTTTATATAGTAGCTGCGTATATTGGACTCTATGTATATAGAAGTTGTATATATATATATTAGTTGTGTGCATTGCACGTTGTGTATAAAAGAATTACGTATATTGGACGATGTATATAATATT
>NC_142947.1:524329-544329 GCF_046866305.1 Octopus bimaculoides
CGAAAATCGAACTCGGTACACATAGCAACATTACGTCACAATTACTTTACCCCAACCGGTCCAGCTGTCGTTAATATCATACCAAAATACGTCAAAGCGGAAACGGATCCCATAAAATGCAAATGTTCAAAAACTCCCGGACGAACCTCCTACCACTCGGATCTGTCTCCAACAATAATAACTCTTTGCTAGAGTGGGCCATGGTACGCCATCTATGACTAAAAGATTTCATTAGGTGGTGCTATTGAGTTAGACAAAGCCTGGGCCTATACTGACCGACATCTATCAAAGTTATCAAAGTTATATAGATACATATATACATACAATAATTCTCCAGAAGCCACTCCAGGAAGTAGCAGTATATTGGATAGGCACTATCCCTTAGTTGGTTGGTTTCCTAACCTCGACACTTGCCTAAGGGACTGAACCTGGAACCATGTGGTTCGTAAGCAAGCTACTTACCACACAACCACTCCTACGCCTATATATATATATATATATATATATATATATATATATATATATATATATATATATATATATATATATATATATATATATTTATACATATGCAAATATATATTTATATATATGTGTGTATGTATATATATATATATATATATATACACACAAACACATATATATATATATGTACGTATATATACACACATAATTACATTCATTACACAAATGCACACATGTGCCTATGTATAATTATATGTGTGTATATGTGATGTGTGCATACACACACACACACACACACACACGCACACACACACACACACACACACACAATCGTATGTATACGTGTGTCCATGTGTGAGCGCATGTGTGTGTGCGTGCGTTTGACATATTTCGACATGAATCAGTCGGTTTGAAATCATTCATTCACGTAATAAAGGAAATAATGCCTCGCTGACGTCATCCCCCCACCTACACTTCACACCGACACCACCACCACCACCACCACCACCACCACTACTACTACCACCATCAGCATCATCGACATCATTGTGATCGTTATTAACCTCTAACCCTAACAACATAACTGGTAATCACCATCACTATCACCCTGATCCTCCTCCTCCTCCCCTTCCTCATCATCATTACCATCATCATCATCATCATCATCGTCATCATCCACTACTTCCTCTTCCTGCTCCAGCTCCTTCTCCTCCTGCTGTTGATCATCACTATCATCATTATTATAATCGTCATCATTATCATCATCTTCTTCGTCCTCTTCCTCCTCCCCTGCTCATCATCATCATTGGGATCATCATCATCGTCGTCATCATCATCATCATCATCATCATCATCATCATCGTCGTCATCATCATCATCATTATCGTCGACGTGAATCGCCATGCTTTTAGTTCCAGTCCATTAACCACCTGTTCCGCTCCACTACTTCCCTACACTTACATCATTTCAAACCCTAAAACCCAGTTGATTAAACACAGGTACAGCAATTACCTGGAAAATTTAATTGATCTTCTCCCCCAATAATATTTATTGGAAATAAATATTACGACAGTGGAAACATGAAAACGATGGTGATGATGATGATTATGATGATGATGTTATTACCACCGCCACCACCACCACCACCACCACCACCACTACTACTACTACTAATACTAGACATTGGTGTCTAATATATTGTTATTTTTACTCCAATGGGACATATATATATATATATATGTATATATATATATATATATATATATATATATATATATATATATATATATATATATATATATATATATATATATATATATTCCGCATTGAAACAGGGAATGTATGTATGTGTGTGTGTGTGTGTGTGTGTGTGTGTGTGTGAGTGTGTGTGTATGTGTACGTGTATATATGTATATGTGTCTGTGCATATACGTATATGTATTGATTCTTCGAAACGCCGGTGTTTTAATGGTGGCAGCTGATGAAGGGGATGTTTCTATGTGGCCTGCTTGTTTGTTGCACCTTGTTTACCATTTTGTCCTTGTTCTTTTGCCACGTCATGTACCCAGTTATGTATCTATATGTACATGTAGATGAACGTATATACATACATGTACATATATATGCATATCTCATATATTGTTTATATATATATATATATATATATATATATATATATATATATATATATATATATATATATATATATATACAAAATACAAAATGGCTGATAGTTAGCAAGGTGAGACACACATAAGAAGGAAGGAAACAAAGGACCACTGATGAGGTCACAGAAGTGTGACGAAAGAACTCTGGCCGAAATAAGATTAAGATTAATGTAATATAAAGCTGAAGCAAATTAACACCAAATATACAGTGCGTGTGTTTTTATTGGCTAAACTGGCAATATGACCATCCCCAAGTACATCAACAATATATATATATATACATAAATATGTATATATATGTATGTGTTTGTGTGTATTTTTTTATTGGCAACGGAATAAAACGGATTTTGGTGGCAGAGACGGGGGTCACATTACAAGAGTGCAATAAGGGAATTTCGTATCGATTATTATAGGAAATCGATCAATGGAAAACAGTAAAAATGAAATGAGGATAGGGGCCCCTAGGGATAAGTCCGGAAGCCCAGCACCACACACCTACATCATAAAATCTGGACTACTACTACTACTACTACTACTACTACTACTACTACTACTGCTGTTGTTGTTACTGTACTATCTTCTTCTTCTTCTTCTTCTTCTTCTTCTTCTTCTTCTTCTTCTTCTTCTTCTTCTTCTTCTTCTTCTTCTTCTTCTTCTTCTTCTTCCTCTGTCACCCGTTTCTGAAGAAGAGCTTTGCTCAAAACGTAAAACACCCTTTCTTTCCTTCCCTGAGCGTCTTATTAGTACTTTGCATGTACCGAGCCCTTACGTTGTTGTTTTTTCTTGTGTTTTTTCTCCGTCTTTTGGGATTACATACATAACATACAAACCTACATCAAAATGCTACTAAAACTAACAAGAATTTGTTCTAGATATAGTAAAAAACGAAACAAAATCCACAGTGGGCATACATGACTCGGGTCTGTGAGTGATTACCTGACATATATCACGTAAAAAGACTGCTTTCAACCTCTATATGTATTTAAAAACTGTTTCTACAAATTTCATAAGTACCTCACTTATTTCACAAGTAATTCGTCATCCACTTGGCGCTAACAGGACAGGTTATTGTATTAATGCCTCCATGTATCAGCATTCATGGGATACGATATCCTGCTCGCGCTAAGTATGCTGATGGCTTCTCTGCGAAAAAGGTGACATACTTTTCGAGATAGAGTGATATTTTCTGATACAAAGTACAAAAATAGTAATTTTTAAGTAGACGTGATTAAGGCCCAAGTGCTTAAATGATGCTTTTAGTACTTATGAACCCTAGAAGTAAGAAATGAAAAGTTGACCTTGGCGTGAATAAAACTCCAAATGTAAAGAGCGGGAGCGTAGAGTGTGAGGCATTCATTCCGGACCTTTACGATTCTGCTACCACGTTGCTTTGGAGATTGAATAATGTATCAAATTAAAATTAAAATCAAATTAAAATTAAAATCGATGGTTATTCAAATTTTTGCAGTTCCAGGATCATTGCTGTTCAGCCCAGTTGTTGAATGTTGTAGTTAGTAGGAAAATGATACATATCAAATATAACTATGTGTGTGTGTGTGTTTGCTGTGTGTGTGTGTGTGTGTGTGTGTGTATGTATGTATACATAACCAGCCGAAATTGCAAAGATAATCTGGATCTCGACTGAAGAGAGAAAACTCCGAATGACCTGTCCGTGTTTTCTTTGTATCGTCTGTCTGGATGTTTTTTCCCTTTCTTGTATCACCTAACTGTCTGGATGTTTGCGTTCTTGTCCCATTCTGTATTATTTATATAGCCACGAATGTGCCTCAAAGCTACGTCAGTGCCTCACATTCACGCCTGCGTCTCAAAGCCACGTCTGCGCCTCACAGCCACGCCTGCGCCTATTATATATGTATTATGTATGTATTGCGCCAGGACACTCAGCTGACAAAATAAGTGCTGCTTGTAATTCAAAGGATCAACCTTGACACATTCTGTGTCTTGCTGAATATCCCTGAGAACTATGTTAAGGGTATGCATGTCTGTGGATTACTCAGCCACTTTCATGTCAGTTTCTCGTGCTGACTACTCCGTTGAAGGGATCAACTAGAACATTCGTCTCGAAACCGACAGGATGCCAGTTGCAGTAGGACGGCTCTACCTGTACTCTGAGTCCTTCGTGGAAATCGCCCGCTAGCTTCCTTTGGCCGAAATGAATTGGCAGATTTCCTAGGTCTGGTGTTTGTAACAAAAGAGGCCTTGTGGCGGACCGGACTTGAATGACTGAAGATTTCCATTTCTTCTCGTCCAAGCCCTCATCAAATTTTCCAAGATTCATTCAGAGAGGAAGGCGATAGTGGAGATGGAATTGCATTTCCACTAATAAATTGTATGAAAAGTGGATGAGAGTAACGAATACGTTACGCATGAACGGGCCTTTTTCGAGCTTTTGACTGTAGTCCAGGAAACGATAGGTAGGAGAGAGAGAGAGAGAGACACTTATCCATCGTGCTCAGAGTCAGAGAGGTTTTGTGGGGTTACCTGGGTTGACCCTCAAGAGCACACTCTTCTTTTCAGGGAATTATTTTGTTGGAAATTTGTTATTTTCGTATTTGTTGGTTCCTTCCTTTACACGTCATACATAAACAGTCCGCCATGTTTGCATTTTGTTCTTTTGAGCAATCTTTGCTTTTCTTTGAAGACTAGTAGCGAATAAAGAAATAAAAGAAACAATAATCATAACCATGACCATGACTATGGTGATGATGATGATCATCATGATCATCATCATCGTCATTATTATTATTATTATTATTATTATTATTATTATTATTATTATTATTATTATTATTATTACTTAGAAATCTGGTGATTCATAGCATGCCAAAACATCGTTTACTTTATTTTGTGTCGGCCAACCTTTTATGAAACGAACACAACGGAAAGGCATAAAGGAGACAACACATCAAAAGTGAAACAACAATTTATTGATCTAACACTAAAAAAAAAAAGAAAAATGTACAACAACAAGAAAACAAAAACAAAACAAACACACGCACACACGCACACACACACACACACACACACACACACACACACACACACACACACACACAGAATATAAAAGTAAACATACTCTAGAAAAGAAGAAAAAAGGCAATAAATATTTTAGATTTCTTAATAAACTACCACATAATACTGTTGGCAAAGATTTATCTAGGTCTTGCAAAGAAACGTCGAGACTTTCTAAAACCATTCACCGTTTTTGCAGTGATTTAAGCAAAATGAGTTCAATATCGATCTGTTCGGCCATTAAGTAGGTGAGAGCAAAAAAAAAAAAAAGCCTAAAGAAATTACAAACAAAAAAAAAGAACAAAAAATCAAAATCAAAGCTAAAAACCAAAAATGAGGAAAAACGAAAAAGAGAAAGGAAAATTGCATCAAATGGCGACCAAATTTCTGACAAATGAGATCGCCTTGCGGTAATATCGTGAACGCTATATATATATATATGTATGTGTGTGTGTGTGTGTGTGTGTGTGTGTGTGTGTGTGTGTGTGTGTGTGTAATATATGTATGTAAGTATGTATGTATATATGTATGGGTGTTTATTTATGTATACGAATGTATATAATTTGGAGGATGTCAAGTGTACTGAACGTAGTTTATTGACACGAAAAGCGTTAAAATAAATGAATAAATAAACTTAGAGAGTTTATTTGGTAATACATACATACATACACACACACACACACACACACACACACACATATATATATATATATATATATCTACCTATTCACATACATATATACATAGCTACCTTCCTTAGTATTTGCCTGCATACGTACACGTACATAAATATTTGTGTCTGTATATATATATATATATATATATATATATATATATATATATATATATATATATTTATAGACTGTGTCGAAAAGAGCATTAATTTTTCTAGGAAGTTGAACTTTTTTCTCAGTCGATCAATGAACCGATTTAGTAGACCTATCAATAACGAACATATATTGACTCCTGGAAACAGCTGTAAGGCAAATGAGCTACAATAAAGTAATAAACAATGACCAGTATTTATGCCATGTGTGTGTGTGTGTGTGTGTGTGCGTCGTTACCATGACAGACAAAACGCTTACGGACATTCTGTCCGCCTTTACATCCTGAGTTCAAATTCTGCCGAGGTCTACTTTGCCTTTTAGCTTATCGAGGTCGACAAAATAAATGCCAGTTATATAATGGTGCCTGTAATCGACTACCCTTTCCCCTGAAGTTTAAAATGTTCATCGTATCCAATTTATTGCTCTTTGTTCTGTTCCTATTATTTCTTTCTAAAGGCGGCAAGATGGCGGAATTCTTAGCATTTCAGGTAACATGCTAAGTGATATTTCTTCCGATACTGTACGTACTGAGTTCAAATACAGCCGAAGTCAACTTTGCTATTCATCACTTCAGGGTCGATCATGTATATACGTATGTATGCATGTATGTATGTATGTATGTATGTATGTATGTATGTATGTATGTATGTATGTATGAATGGATGTATGTGTGTATGTATGTATGTACACGCGCACGAACACACACCGACACACACACACACACACACATATATATATGTATATATGCTTATATATATGGTGGTGTTGTGTGTGTTGGCGACTACATGTTTATGTGTGCATGTGTGTATATATGTATCTGTGATTGTGTACATGTGTGTGTGTGTGTGTGTGTATTTGCCTGTGTAAATATTATGTATGCGGGCATCTATCCAGCTTGATAGATACGTATCTATCTATATGTCTGTTTGTCTGCCTATTCATCAAACTCTCTGATAGTCGTTGTATCTATAAACACTTCTCATATATACGCATATATACACATGTATGTATGTGTGTGCATGTATATATATAAATATATGTATGTATATATATATATATATATATATATATATATATCTCCCTATAAATACATGTAGTCATCCACATGTGCAAATAGATATGAAACGAGATAGAAATAATGGAAGGAAGCCAGACAGAGAGAACGCGAGAAAGAAAGAAGAAAGTAGGCGAAAAAGGCCGTATAAATTAGTAAAGAGCCTTCCACCATTCCGGTCCATGGTCGGTGCTTAAATCGATTTTAGATTGTGCAAAGATCTGACCTTAAGAAGATCATTTGGCAACCTTTCAGTAATACAGACCTTCACATTGCACCAACAGCTCACAACATCTCCATCTGAACCCCGACCTCTCTCGCTTTTTACGCTCTCTCTCCCTCTGTTTCTCTCTCCCTTTCTCTTCCTCAGTTTCTCTATCTATCTATCTATCTATCTATCTATCTATCTATCTATCTATCTATACATACATACATACATACATACATACATACATACATATTCATATTCATATTCATATATATATATATATATATATATATATATATATATATATATATATATATATATATATATATATATATATATATATATGTATATATATATGTACAAGTATGTGTATGTATGTATACATATGTATGTGTGTGTGTGTGTATATTATAAGTGCAGGAGTGACTGTGTGGTAAGAAGCTCACTTCCCAACCACATGGTTCCGGGTTCAGTTCCACTGAGTGGCACCTTGAGCAAGTGTTTTCTACTATATCCTTGGGCCCACCAAAACCTTGTGAATAGACCGATAGAATAAGCACTGGGCTTACAAAGAATAATCCCTCGGAGATCGATGTGCTCGACTAAAGACGGTGCTGCAGCATAACCGCTGTCTAATGACTGGAACAAGTAAAAGAAATATATTTTTATACACATATACGTGTATGTATGTGTGTGTGTGCGTGCGTCTATGAAGATATATGATTTCTTATGATAGTTGCTGTTAGTATATTCGTTTGGAAGGTTCACCACTGATCATGATATTATGATAATAAGATTTAACAAGAGTGGTAAGGCCCATTCCATATTAGCCATTCACTTTCATTGAACAGTTCTTTAAGTTCATATATATATATACATTTTTTTTCTATATATTGGCGTATTTACATATTTTATATATCAATGACATTTATTTATCTCTCTACGTATTTACATATTCATAAGCATTGTCTCATTTACGTCAGCCTATGGTGTGTACATACATACATCATCCATCCATACATACATATATATATATATACATACATATATATACACACATTTATATATGTGCATGTGTATGTGATTCTGTGTATGTGCGTAAGCTTAAATATGTATATATGTAAATATATGTGTGCGTATGTATGTATGTATGTATGTACGTATGTATGTATGTATGTATGTATGTATGTATGTATGTATGTATGCATGTATGTATATATATATAAACATATATATATATTCATAGCATATATATATGTGTGTGTGTGTGTGTGTGTGTGTATCTATACCAATATTTGTATATATGTATGTATGCATCTCACTCTCTCTATTCTCGTTCTCTCTCTTTCTCTCTCCCTGTCTGTCTATTTGTCTGTGTCTATAATAATAATACTAATAATATAAATAATATATATATATATATATATATATATATATATATATATATATATGCATATATGGGTACAGGATGTCACCAAACTGTAAACAACATGAAGTACGAAAACAAACGAGTTAAATACGCAATCAACGAGAGAGAAAAAAATGAAAGACAGGACAAATAACACAAAGAACGGCATTTCATCTTTCATTACATTCCGAGTTCAAACTCTGCCGAAGTCGACTTTCATCATTTCATCCTTTCGGGTCGACAAAAATACGTACCAGTTAAGCTCTGGGGGTCAATCTAATCGTCTTATCCCCTACTCCGAAATTGCTGGTCACGTGCCAAAATATAAAACCGTTACTATTGTTGTTGTTGTTGTTGTTGTTTTGATTTAGCCAGGGAATAATTCTGGGAAGTTTTTCCTCTTTGATGTCAGTCAATAGGCTGTTAATAATTAGTGTCTGGTTTAAACGTGTGTAATTAATTAGCTGTTATTGAACAGACAACAATACTAGTTTTTATTTTTCATTTTTCCAAAACATATTTTCCTCGTTATTGTTGCTTATCTTTCCCTTTCCCTATCTCCTCGATGCACCAAACTCCCCCCACCACCATACCTTCCCTTCCTCTCTTGCACCTCCTCCTCTCTTCTACATCCTCCTCTTCACTTATCTTCCTCCTCCTTCACCTCCATGTCCTCCTCCTCCTCCTCTCTACTGCCACCATCATCTAAAATTCTTCGTATGTATATTTAATTTTACTCGTCAAAGATAGCCATTAACAATGACTAAAGTAATTCAAAATACTACTACTACTACTACTAATAATAATAATAATAACAATGGTTTCAAACTTTACCACAAGGGCAGCCATTTTGGAGGGATTTGAACTCATGATATACACACAGCCAGAACAGATACAGGAATGCATCATGTTCTGTGCTCTGTCAATTTAGCCAATTCACTACCCTAGACTGGTTCCCTTTTCTTCGACCCCACCAAAAAAGATCACAGACGAAGTTGACCTTAGTGGGATTGGAACGTAGAGTGCATAGAGTTGGAACAAATACTGCAATGCATCATATCCAGTGCGTTATCGACTCTGCCAATTCGCCGTTTTGGTTTGATATCCTTTTCTTCTCAACTCGAAAGGATAAAAAGCGAAAATTACTTTTTATAGAATTCGAACTCAGAACGTTTAGAATCGAGATAACTACAAATATTTTTTTTTTTTCGTCCAGACTCTGCCAAATCGTCATTCACCTTACGCGGTGTCAAATTTAGAAGGAAGAACGATTTCTGCTGAGGAATTTTCACGGTTTCTCTCTCGGAGAAAGCATTTATAATTCCATCTCTATGGTAGAGCAGACGCTGCACAAGGTATCATGCAATGGGATCGAAATTGGCACCACGTAGTTTAGACGCGACTTTTGAACCTCCTAGCCGGAGGAGTCACTACATAGTTGGTTGACACCACCACCACCACCACCGCCATCACTATCATCATCATCATCATCATTGTTATGGATATCTGTGGCAACAATGGTTAGCATGATCGGATCTTTCTCTAAAGAAATACCTGTTGATTGGAGAGAATCCCTTTGGTAGTCAGGATAACCGTGGATCTATGGGGTTCCTTGATTGGCTCCAGTTGGAGATTATCCTCTATCACGAGGACTGCATCTTTCATGCGTTCACATACTTTGTATACAATGTATACTTTTATCTCACTTCATCGTCTTTTTTCCCTTTTCTTTCCCCTCATCTTTTATGTAAATCCCCACACAAGTTGCAGATTGTCCTTGAGATTCCCGCCCCTTCATCTTTGCAAGTGTAGCAAATAAAACCAATTATTATTATTATTATTATTATTATTATTATTATTATTATGATGATGGTGATTGTGATGATGGTGATTGTGATGATGAACAATATAAGGATTATTATTATTATTATTATTATTATTACTATGATCATCTTCAATAATAATAATAATAATAATAATAATAATAATGATGATGATGATAATAATAATAATAATGGTAATAATAATAATAATAATAATAACAATAGTAATAATAATAATAATAATAATAACAACAATAGTAATAATAATAATAATAATAATAATAATAATAATAATAATAATGATAATGATAATAATAATAATAATAATAATAATGATAATAATAATAATAATAATGATAATAATAATAGTAATAATAATAATAGTAATAATAATAATAATAATAATAATAATAATAATAATAATAATAATAATAATAATAATAATAACAATAATAATAATGCTTTTTGTGCGGAATGTCAGTACTCCACAACTGACATTATGCAGAATACTTGAATCCCATTATCAAATGTAATTTATCAAATATTCTTCACGATCCAATGGCTTTTTTCCCTCTTTTTTTTTGGTTATTTTTTTCTCTCTCTCTCCCCAACATCTCCCCAACACCCACCGTTTTCCTAAAAGAGTCTTTGACAACAGAATTCAAGAATCGTCAAGTGACTGTGGTACTCAATCTGAGAGCATTTTGAAAAGAACTGTTATATTTTTTTAAACAATATTTTTTTTACGCCTTTATTGTTTTTTTTCTTGTTCTTCAAAAATTTTTCAATCAAGCGCGTTATTAGAAACACTTAAACAATTTGAGAAAAAGACCACGTTCTCGGGTTTTATTTTAATCTGTGTGGCATTCCATCATGCATTGTTGCTGTGGTACAGCTTGATAATTATACAATAGACCAATCAAAAAAATATCAAAATACGGTTAAGATTGGATAACCTTCACAGGGTAACTTGACCCAGAATAACTAGCAGCTAAATCTTGATCGAATCATACAGTATTATGCCGTCTTAAAGCACACACACACAAAATTGACACACTTTATGATGCATTCTCCTGGAAAGGAGGTGGGGAAGGGAATGCGTAGTTGTTAGGGATCGAAAGCCTTTGATCAGTGGTCTATTAGGGATGAATAAAATTAATCAACAACAACAGAAGAATATCCAGAATTTTTTCTAAAGAAACAAAAAAAAAACCCATAAAAATCTATTAATTATCCGCTAAAGTAGAATATCAAACTAATTATATATGTACATATTTTAAAACAAAATTATGTGTAAAAAAAAAAAAAAATAAACATAAAGTTTCTGAGTGGTTGATTTGAATAGTCATTATAAAATATTGATTCGTGCTGTTGTTTATCCCTTGTGTATCTAGGATTACAATTGCCAATGTGCCCCTTCTTTATTAACAATGGTTTAACAAATAGCTGACTGGTGTTTCTAAAGATTTGACTGACTCTATGCCCTGTATCTTTAATTTGGATGTATATATATATATATATATATATATATATATATATATATATATATACAGGGTTGGCTAAAAGTCACCTGACAGTAAATCAAGACCTATTTAATTCCAAGTTTAAAACAATAAAATATTTTACAAGAGACTTCGCTAATAAATAGACAAATGTTGAAGAAAAAAACGATGATTTTAACTCCGAGCATTCAATTATTAAACATTCATAATTGGAATGAATAAATAAGATAGGCGCAGGAGCGGCTGTGTGGTACGCAGCTTGCTTCCCACCTACATGGTTCCGGGTTCAGTCCCACTGCGTGGCACCTTCGGCAAGTGTCTTCTGTTTTAGCCTCGGGATGACCAAAGAGTTGTGAGTGGATTTGATTGACGAAAACTGAAAGATGCCCGTCGTGTGTATATACATATATATATATTTATTTTTTCGCCATGATAGATCGCTAGCCACTACACATTCTTTTTTTTCTGTCCTTGTTTCTTTCTGTGTTCTTACAGTGATATTTACAACAACGAAAATGTAAATATATTTACCAAAAGACCACAAAACAATATGGCGTCTTAAAGATTTATTGGAGATATTTCAAGATATTTCTGAAACACACACACACATGAACACATACACACACACACACACACACGTACATACGCACACACACACACACACACACACACACACACACACACACACACACACACACACACACACAATATATATGACGGGCTTCTTTCAAATCCACTGACAAGCCCTTGGTCGGCCCGCGGCTATAGCAGAAGACACTTGCCGATGGGGCAGTGCAGTGGGACTGAACCCAGAACTATGTGGTTGAGGAGCAAGCATCACACAGCCACCTCTTTCTCTCTCTCTCTCTCTCTCTCTCTCTCTCTCTATATATATATATATATATATATATATATATATATACACACGCACATACACACATATAGACATATATATATGTATATATATATATACACACACTTTTATATATGTATTTATTTATCTATTTATACATACATACCTATACACATACGTTCTTATACACACATACACATATCATACATGCATATATATATATCCGTACACAGTTCATTTGGTGCAGAGTCAGTGTCCTCGATTCTTTCTGGATAGGATGTGTGCGTGTGTGAACGAATGTTTATATGTTTGTGAACGCGTTTCGGTTCACCTGTGGCCGTGTGTCCATGAGTGCATCTACGTGTGTATGTATAACACTTTATATGTGTGCGCGCGCGTGTGCATGTGTGTGTGTATATGTGTGTGTGTGTGTGTGTGTGTGTGTGTGTGTGTGTGTGCGTTGGTATGTAAGTAGTCTCCCGCTTACCATTCTTTCCATCGTGTCTTCGAAGTCTTCTGTTACCTCCAGTTGTTTGTCTCCATTTGTCCATTCTTTGTTTATTCTTTCTGTAGAAATTCTTCGTCGTTTTCTCTTCTTTTATCGCATATATATATTTTTTTCTTCTGTTATATTTCTCTAAAAATTCCATTCACTTTAAACTCACACACGCATACGCACACACCCAACCCCACCAACACTCACCCACACAGACACACAGACACACGGACACATACAGACACGTACTCAGGTACGCACCATATAATAAACATGAATATATCTTTTGGTATATATTTATATTTATGCATGTATTTATATATAAATATATATATATATATATATATATATATATATATATATATATATATATATATATATATATATATATATATATATATATGTATGTGTGTGTGTGTGTGTGTGTGTGTGTATTATTTTGATTCATTTCTATTAAGAAAATATGAAAACTATTCAACAATGGATGAAGTAGAAATACCTTTTGTATAGTCTTGACAGCACTTATAAAACTCTCTCTCTCCCTCTCTCTCTCTCCCTCTCTCTCTCTCTCTCTCCCTCTCTTTCTCTCGCTCCCCCTCTCTCTCTCTCTATATATATAGGATGGATGTGTGGCTGTATATGGAAAGAGACGTAGAAAGATATGTACAAATATCTATCTATCTATCTATCTATCTATCTATCTATCT
Source organism: Octopus bimaculoides (assembly GCF_046866305.1). Taxonomy (NCBI): domain Eukaryota; kingdom Metazoa; phylum Mollusca; class Cephalopoda; order Octopoda; family Octopodidae; genus Octopus; species Octopus bimaculoides. The sequence continues at coordinate 538,373 of NC_142947.1, forward strand.
ATCTATCTATCTATCTATCTAACTGCATGCCTGCCTGCCTGTCTGTCAGTCTTCCAGTCTGCCTGCCTGTCTGTCTGCCTGCCTGCCTGTCTGCCTGTCTGCCTGTCTGCCTGTCTTTTTCCCTCCCTCCCTCCTTCTATCTGAGGTGGCGAACTTGTACACCGCTTCCGTCATCTACTACCGCTTGACCCTCATGCCTTGTCCCGACCCTACCATCACCAAACTAGAACGCGTTCTCTTCTTGTGGAAAAGATGCGTTCCGATGGCTGATAGTTAGCAAGGTGGGACACACAAGAAAGAAGAAAGCAAAAGACCACTGATGAGGTCACAGAAGTGTGACGAAAGAACTCTGGCCGAAATAGGATTAATGTACTGTAATGTAATATAAAGCTGAAGCAAATTAACACCAAATATACAGTGCGTGTGTTTTTATTGGCTAAACTGGCAATATGACCATCCCCAAGTACAACAACATCTGTTTCAATACACGATTTCACATAAAAAATCTTGCAAAACAAATATATATATAAATGCATAAGTATGTATGCATATATGTATATATGTATCCTTATATACATATATATACATTCATACTTACACACACACACACACACACACACACACACACACACACATACACACACACACACACACACACACACACACACACACACACACACACACACACACACATACACACATATATATACATCGATAGATATTCTCTTTTCCTCTTCTCTTGTACTGAAGCGGAACCTCATTAAAGGTTGGAGTGTCTAAATTGCAGAACATTAATGCATTATTGTAAAACCGTGTTTTGTATGTAAAATCAGGTTGGAAACGCTCTCTCTCTCTCTCTCTCACTCACACAGACACACACACACACACACACACACACACGCATACACACGCATACACACACACACACACATGAACGCATGCGCACTATGCACGCATAAATTTACATATGCATACTCACACATACATACACTTTATATGCATGCACACAAATATTTGCACACACACACACACACACACACACACACACACACATATACATATACTCCCACATATGTGCATGAGGGAATAAATTATGAACCAAACGTGGAGTTTATCAGAAAAGTAGCGTTAAATTATTGTGTATTGGAAGAAAGCATACAAAAGAGACATGGCAGATAAAGAAGAGATAGCCAGATAGATAAATAGATAGATGGAGAGAGAGAGGGAGAGAGAGAGAGAGAGAGAGAAAGCGTGAAGGAGAGCAAAGATGGCGTGTGTTTGAAAAGAGAGAGACAGACAGCTCGTAAAAGCACATCGTTCTAATCCCATCATGTTGTCATGTTTGCGCCTACCTGCTTGTCTTTCAGACTGTGTCTTTCTTCATCTATGTCTGTCTGTGAGTCTGTTCAGCTTATAAAACCTTCAACCATTAGCGAGAATATTTTTCGGAACCCAATTTCGCAATTGAAATTCACTTAGAAATTGTCTCGTAGTAAATAATATATTACCATTCTGAAGACAGAAATGTCAACGACTGAAATAACAGTAATGGATTGCTTGAACTCTGGCACTAAATGTACGAAAACAAAAACGAAACAAAAAAAAAAGGTAAAAGCCTATCAAGGATGATGATAGTAACAAATTGTATCAAATAAACAGTAAAAAAAAGAAAGATATCCAAGAATATTCCTGGAACAAAGGTAACCCTTCACAAACTAGAAGTAAAGCAACACTAAAATGCACCAACCAACCAAAGTTTTGACGATTGACTGCTATCCGAAACGTTGACCAGCCTCAGATTGCCCAACAATACGACCTCTTTGAGAATCTGCCAGTTCTGCTGAATTTTTTGTGCGTGGCATGGTTACTCTTCGCAAATGATTAATATAACAGCACCTGGTATGAAAAAGAATAATTACATTGTAAATTCTACAGCGCTGAAAACGTATTAAGACGCTTTGATCAGAAATTTTGAAAATTAAAGGTGTCTATTTATTTCCTGCATGTCTGTGTACAACATGGCACAGAGGGAATGGGAAAGTCTTGGCAATCCAGCTCCTGGACACAAAGATTACTGATGGCTGATTACTGATGGTTGATGACTGACGACTGATGGCCCCCTAGTCTAATCCTGAGGAACTATACTCCGCAAACAGTTACACAAAATCTCCAATGTGAAGAATATTGCTTGCTGTGAATATTTTGTCAATGGGGCTAAAATAATACAATCAATATGGCCGCTGTATCTATAATATATATATATTACATACATATAAGAGGAATGACCACTAAGTGGACTCGTATATGCTAAATGTAGACCCCATATGGTCTGACCACGAAGAAAAATTGTTTTCAAGAAAATTTCGGCAAAACGCCAGAACGTAAAGTGAGCAAGACAAATAAAGTGATACAAAATAAAGTGATTAGTCACATACCATGGTTTCATTGTCATATATATATACATATATATATATGTATATAGGTCTCTCTGCTGTTTCGATTACTCGGGAAATGTTCTGAAATTGTTGTCTTAACTAAATTATCTTTCATTTCCCGCGGAATATTTTTTGTTCGTCTTAAATTCATTTTATTTTATTTGGAATTTTGTAGAACTATACTTTCACTCGTACATTTTACCAATATTTTCCTCATATTCTCTCTGATCTTTTACATTTCAGATTAAGATAAAAAAAACAAAACAACAAAACAAAACGAAAACAACTAACAAACAAACAAAAAAGAGGGAATATTAAATAAATAAGAGAAGAAATTTTTCAAAGCTTCACTATATTTGAAAATATATACTTTTTAATCGAAGGTGAAAGTAATAATAACAATAAAAGAACAAAAACAGCATAAAAGCCACACACACACACACACACACACACACACACACACACACACACACACACACACACATACAATAAATAATATGGAATATAATCTTTTAGCAATACATCTTTTAAACTACTTTGCAAAAAAAGAAAATAAGAGAAAGAGGAAAAAAAAGAACGGCATTAAAGAATTCTAATACAAAATATTTAAACTTTATATTTTCATATATTGTTATTATCAAAGTATCTATATACTTGTGGGTGTGTGGTTTTATATATATATATATATATATATATATATATATATATATATATATATATATATATATATATATATATATATATATATATATATATATATATATATATATAAATATAAATATATGTATATATGCATATATATATATGTGTGTATGTCTATATATATATATCATGTACATACAAAGAGGCACACACATATATACATACAAACATATATATATACATATGTGTGTGTGTGTGTGTGTGTGTGTGCGTGTCTATGTATGTATGCATATGTATATAATATTCCGTATTTTGACTACCACCAGTATGTAAAATGAAGCACTTACCATCGTCTTTTGATTTCATTTACCGTAAAAACGTAAAATGGAAGATGTTTGGCAAAATGCTTAGATTAAAAGAAAAAGAGTAAAAAAAATAAAAAAAAACTCTTCAGTGCCGTCATTTTAATTAATGTAAGAACTAAATGTAATGTCAACATCGAAGTTTAAAGTTTCGCTATTTTACACAAAATTCTTCATATTTCTTTTATATAAATTCTTACATGAGATGTTCTACTTCAACAGTAAAGATTTTTTTTTGTTCCAAAGTAAGATTAATTTGTTTGTCTTTTATTCATTTCGAAATTCTTCTTGCTGGTGTCGTATATAGAACATTTACTTGTAACCAATTCTTTTATGGAAGACTAACTTTTTTTTTAACACAAGCAAATATTGCGGTCTGTTGCAAGATGAACGACTATTGTTTTTCTATATGTATTTAGCTGTGATATATATATATATATACATACGACCGTGTGCTGAAAAGTTCCTGGCTTTGGGTAAATGAAAATACAGGAGGATCAGTTAATTATGATTTTATTCCACATAATTCCCTCTCAGATTCACACACTTATTGCAGCGATCCTTCAGTTTTTCTAAGTCCGGTAAAAAAAACTTGGAAGGTTGGGCTTCCAACCAGGCCTTTTATGATACTCTTAAAGTCAGGAAGGTTGACCTGGGGCTAAAGAAGAATACTATATTAAAAAACAAGAATTTCTCGAAAGAGTAGTCTGATGTGATCATTACTCTGTAGGACCATCTCAAGATGTTATCAAAATGGAAACGAAACATTCGATCATAATGCTGTACTCCCACTGCTGTACAAGTAGACTTAATGTTGTGCTGTATAAGTGATTCCTAGTACTATCTACCAACCTTAGTACTATTTGGTCATGGCTATCTTTAACAAAGATAATGCTGTTACAATCATCCAGTCCAATTATTTGTTCTGTGGTTAATTCAAGGCTCGTGGTTTCTTCCTTCTTTGCCCCTGATATTGGAAGCCTTGCAAAAAAGATCACAGCTGCCGACCCCCTCTCCAACTGGTTTGTGGTCGAGTCTATGGCTGTGGAGACCTCTGGCATTCTCGGCTCTCGGACAACATCCTTGCTCACTGTTATCCGCAAGCGCGAGCAACCTGAGTCAGAGAAGCTGTCCCAACGTATCTTCCTCGTCATCTTTTGGGAAAACGTTTTTTTCTATTTTGTGCTCTGGAACCCATGAGGCGGACTGAGAAGCATTTATAGAATTGCTTTTGCTGTAAGAAAGAGGAAAGATTTCACGATTTAAGCAGGGCCCTTCATCAAATTTAGGAAACCATTTTGTTAAACATTAAAAGACAAATCAAAATAGTAGCTGATTATGTTATTAAAAATCATTAACATTGTTATTCTCTATAAATTTCCGTTCTTTAAATTTCTTTTAAGAAAACTAATGAAAAAATAGTTATTTTCCCTAGTAAAAAAATAACAAAAAGAAGACAAAACGTATAAATGTTGTGCAATTCAGCCAAATTGCATTATTTGTTTTCACCACGGTCATAATGCAGCGTTTGTGACAAATTTGTCACCCACTGTGTCTCGAATGTATGAAATTGAGAATTCATCGAGTCAACCTGTTGCCTGTCTGTACACTAGCGTTGTAATTAAAATAGCAAATAGGCGTAAATACATTGTCAAGTGACATACTTGAGATGAAGGGGGCACATTACAATATGATGCAATCATATGAGATTGTGTATTGTGTTTGTAAATGTAATAATCCGGAAGTAGATGTCGCCATTTTCTCTGTGTAGAATCGGCTTGTTTATGAACGGCGGATGTGAAGTATCTTTGTAATTATCTTTCTTCATAAATGCAATCACTTGATGTCATGTAGCTGGTTTGTAATTCTCGGATTAGTTTAGATTTGAATGAGTGAATCTGTGGGTGTATATGTGCGAGTGTGTGCGTGTGTGTGTGACAGAGAGAAAGGGAGTGAGAGAGAGAGAGAGAGAGAGAGAGAGAGAGAGAGAGAGAGAGAGGGGTGAGAGGGAGGAGAGTAAGTGATGAGCGAGTGAGTATTAAATGAAGAGTATGTAGATTGTAAAATAAAATCGACTTTGCGATTAAACAGTTTGACATCGACTCTATCTGTAATCACAGAGTGAAATAGTTCTAACAACCAGATATAATATACTATTAACTCTGTACTCTTTGGAATTTCTGGGTTCGATCAAAGAGCAAAAATCAGCAATTTCTCAAAAGGATAGGTTTGATATTTCAGAAATATCGGAAATTACGTATGATATATACATGCGCAATACCGTGATAAAATGATATTAGTGATGTTGATAAAGCTATCAATGGTGTTAATTATGACGATTTACTTTTCGCTTTATAAACAGCCAGAATAGTTCTGTTTCTTTTGCTTCTTTCGGTTATATTAAAAGATTTGCTTTCAATGATTTCTATAGAACGATGCTATGTATTTTCATGTACGAACTTTTTATATAACATTTGTTGTGATGGCAACAAGAATAATACAGAACTTTGTATGTGTA
>NC_142947.1:549329-551829 GCF_046866305.1 Octopus bimaculoides
CTAACACTTCGCACTATGTAACATATCCGCTTGTTTATTTACTGCGTATATCTATCTATCTATCTATGTATCTATCTATCTATCTATCTATCTATCTATCTATCTATCTATCTATCTATCTATCTATCTATCAGCCTGTTTGTCTATATATCTCTTTATCTATCTATATATATATACACATACACACGTATATATATATATATATATATATATATATATATATATATATATATATATATATATATATATATATATATATATATAGGCGCATAAGTGGCTGTGTGGTAAGTAGCTTGCTTACCAACCACATGACTCCGAGTTCAGTCCCACTGCGTGGCACCTTGGACAAGTGTCTTCTACTATAGCCTCGGGCCGACGAAAGCCTTGTGAGTGCTTTTGGTAGACGGAAACTGAAAGAAGCCTGTCGTATATGTATATATATATGTATGTATGTATGTATGTATGTGTGTGTGTATGATTGTGCGTCTGTGTTTGTCCTCCCAACCATCGCTTGACAACCGATGCTGGTGTGTTTACGTTCCCGTAACCTAGCGGTTCGGCAAAGAAGACCGATAGAATAAGTACTAGACTTACAAAATATAAGTCCTGGGGTCGTAAAAGAATAAAAGAATCTATGTGTGTGTGTGTGTGTGTGTGTTTGTGTGTCTATACATACGCTATGCACAGATAATTATATATATAGCTATACATGGACATGTAAAGAAAATTACGTTTCCTCGCTGAATCCTTACAAAGAAAAAATTCTAGAAACTAGGTCAGCCGTTTCCTAATCTTTCCGCTGACCTACTTTTGTTTTTATATCTATTTTTTAATGTACAGCTTTCAGATTTACCTCCTCTTTCATTTCCTTTCATTTTCCTTCCTTCTTTCTTTTTTCTGTTGTTGTTGTTGCTGTTTCTTCTAGCAGCCAACCTCCCTCTGTGTGTAGTTGTTTCACGCTGGTTCACCTCATCCTCCGAGCCTACCCTCCGCCACCGCCGCCGCCGTAAGTAGACTAATTTCTCGTCTTTCTGAAACTGTGCTGGGACCATTTGAGTTTTCGAAGACAGTCATATGTGGTCTTCAACATCGAAATGTCAGAGGTGTTCTGTAGATTAACAAACATACACATACATGCGCGAGCTCACTGACACACACATACACACACAGACGCGCGAACATGCACACACGCACACAGAGACAATTTTTGAACGACGGGTATATTTGTATAATACAGTATTCTTCGCGCGTGTGTGTGTTTTTGTGTGTGTGTGTCCTTTAGTGCTTGGGGACACTAAACTCCCTTGTTGCGGTAAATACAAATAATTGACAATAACAAAAATAATATAGGTAGTTTCATGTGTTGAATAGCATTAGATAGCTATAGAATTAAAATTTATATTTATCATAAGGGCACATGAGGCGCCTACCTGCTAGAAAGTGGAGTTAAAACCCTCAAATAAACCACCAATAACACTGAAAAATACAACATTAAACAACAGTAGTCGGGCGGACGGGTAAAGAATTTAGACAAACCATCATTGCTAAATTCTGTATAGTCTTGCATTTGGATACACTTGTACCATGATTTAAAGTTCTGGCGAAATAGCCTTAGCTCTCCTCAGCAAGTTTTACCAAGTGAAGACATTCAACTCGTCACGTTGATGTCTCCTGGCGTTCTGAATTGTTTTGCGCCAAAATTAGAACACTGTTGTATTTTTGAGCGTTGTTAATGGTTTATCTGGGGGTTCTAACTCCATTTTCTGGCAGGTAGGCGCCTCATGTGCCCTTATGATAAATATAGATTTTAATTCGATAGCTATGTAACGCTATTTAACGCCTGAAAACACCTATATTAATGTCGTTGTTATTGTCAATTATTTATATCTACCGCAGACAATACTAACAATAATAATATCTATATAAATGTTCGCATTTAAATATTTACTCCTTAATTCATATATTTACACTGAAGTTGTTCTGCTTTTGGCGCAAAACAATTCAAAATGCCGGCAGACTTTAACGTGAGGAGTTGAATTTTTTTCACTTGGTAAAACTTGCTGACGAGAGTTAAGGTTTTCTTCGCCAGAACTCAAATTCATGATACAAGTGCATCCAAATGCGAGGCTGTACATGCGTATGTGAATACAAACATTTGATCACTATAAGCGAATCATCTGTGGGGTTGTTCAGCAAGAAATTGCGGAACCCTCATACGCCATCTAACGACGGGACAGTCAATGGTATATATATACATATATATATATATATATATATATATATATGTATATATATATATATATATATATATATATATATATATATATATATATATATATATATATATATATATATATATATTCTTTTTTTATTGTTTTACTTGTTTCATTAATTTGACTGCGGCTATGCTGGATCACCGCCTTTAGTCGAGCAAATCAACCCCAGGACTTATTCTTTGTAAGCCAAGTACTTATTCTATCGGTTTCTTTTGCCGAACCGC
>NC_142947.1:556829-561829 GCF_046866305.1 Octopus bimaculoides
TGTGTTCTTGGGCAAGATTCTGCGTTCCACGTTGTTCTGTCCATGCAACTGAAGATAATTATCAGCATGGAGTGATAGAGAGAGAGAGAGAGAGAGAGAGAGAGAGAAAGTAAGAGACAGATAGAGGTGAGGGAGAGATAAATTTTAGCCCAAGATAATTTATGGCCAAGGGATTCAAAATTGTTGACCATTCCCTGTTAAAAGAACGCATGCAATAAATGGTTGCCTGTGAAATTAAGTGATTTGATTGGTTTTTGGCTTAAGAATATACTCCCCACTGTTTCTATATGCCCCATGTTTAACGTTCTGTATATTTATTATAATCATTCCATGGAATTGTCATGTAGCGCAAAGTATTTGGTGGCCAGATCCGTCACGTGACTTTTAGAGGCCCCCACCACAACATTGTTTCGAGGCCCCATCCCTTCAATCAAAATTCATAATCTACGCACCTTTTATTCGTAGCTATATTTTACCTTATTCTATCTGAAGTTCGACATTTTACGTTATCCTATAGAACATCTTTAAAAGTACAACAATTTAAATTTATTTCGGTCTATTACAAAATTCAATAAGTAAAACTTCCAGATATGAATAAAAGATCCCTTTTATAATCCAGGCAGCTTCCAAAGACAAACGCGGCACACTTTTCGCTTCGTAATATCATCGATCAGTTTCGAATAATCAAGTTGAGAGCTAAGTTTGTGCTCAATAGATATCATAGATAATCCACAAAGACTGGTACACGTTCTTGGTACAATGTAATACTTTTACAAGAACTTTTGCAGGGACGGTGTATTCCCATTTTATTTCTTGAAATTTTCTGTCAACACAGTTTAATTCTTGTTCAACGTCTTAACCAAAGTAAAGGATGACTCAGCTCCGTATTTTGATCTTAACATGGATTCCCTCAACCGCAGAGGCCTCCTGCGACCGTAGGGGCTGCAGGGCTTAGCGACGATTCTGTTGATGGCATATCACTTTCTAAGGTGTACAAACTGTAGAAGTTCTTCACCCCGAAGGACAAGGCCAGGTGTCAGCGTGGCATCAAAGACTCGACAGAAAGGTGGTTTCAGATTCTGGGGACATGATGGCCCCTACATTGGATGCTGGGCTGCTTTGGTGGTAATTTAGAGAATAAAACAAATAAATAACGAAAAAATATTGCAAGACTTTTGACTCAACACAGTATTTATCAAGCTGTGCTCCTACTAATTACAAGCCAGCTTAACGACCCCTAACTCCCTCAAGCCAAACCCTTATTTCGTACCCCACCCCAACTAACCAACATTAAACAAAAAAAGACAAATAACAAAAACAACAAAAAACTCAGACACATACACACCCAAAAAATAATAAGCAAATACAAAAAGGGAGTTATTACACTTGATAATGTAATCCAAGATAGACAATGGCAAAATAAACGTTGGGGTGTTCACAGTTGGAAAGCCTCCACTCAGTCTCTGCTGCTCTAAGACTAAACAACCTCGCCCGCCACGGCCACCACCACACCAACGCCAATAATAACAACATGGCCAATAATGTTTTTACATCACTAAAGCTGATTTTTCGCTTCCTAATTAGCAGAAAAGCGCTGGCTGTCATTAAAAGCTGGTCTGGTGCTATAGAAGGAAGCTGAAGAGGTTGTACGGGAGAATTTGGTAATCTCATGGCATTTCCGACGTTGAGAAAATCTTTACTTTCTTGAAATTCTTCAAAATCTCAGATTACACATTCTCATTATATGCACTAATTACCAAGCACACCCACATACTCACACACACAAACACGTACACAAACACACACACTCGCGCGTGCACGCGCACACGCAGCACACGCGCGCACGCGCACGCATACACACGCACACATACACGCGTGCGCCCGAGAATATCCACTATGGTGTGTAGATACACAACTACTCTCAAAACCATGCAGGTTTACATTAAAACAAAGCATACGCGCACACACTCACAAACACACACAGAGTCAGAGAGAGAGAGAGAGAGAGAGAGAGAGAGAGAGAGAGAGAGAGAGAGAGAGAGAGAGAGAGAGAGAGAGACACACACACAGAGGCACACACAAATATATACTCACAAACGCGTACATATATATATATATATATATATATATATATATATATATATATATATATACACAGAGGCACACAGTCACACAAACATAAAAATGTATGCATTTATAGTAAACTCATTTGCATATATATGTATGTATATATATATATTATGTGTTTACATATCTGCGTATACACACACACACACACACACACACACACATATATACATACATACACACATGTAGTGGGTGTATATTTAAAGACGTATGTATGTATGTATGCATTTGTGTATGCGTGTATGTGTATTCGTACATATATATATATATATATATATATATATATATATATATATATATGTGCATATATACATATGTATACGCATGTATATATATACATATACATATATATATATATATGTATAAATGCTTACATACATTCATGCATATACATACGTACATGCATGTATATATATATATATATATATATATATATATATATATATATATACACACATACATACATACTTATATACATACGCATAGGCGCATATAATGAAAGACAGTGAAGTGTGGCAATCACATCTATTTTCGTAGGAAAAACAGCCGCAAACAGCGAAATATTATTGCTGCAACAACAGTTCTAATAAGCCTTTACGTTGCGTGAGGACGTATACGTTTTAGTTGGGCACTCCCTTGCTTTTTAAACCCCCACCATCGCCTAACATAACAGCCTAACGAGGGTACCCCTGCGTGGACGCGCCGCCGCCTGATTAGTAACGGTAACCAGATCAGCTTCATGTCCATAACCTGCTGTCCTTTATTAAAAAGGGAAGGACGCCATTGGAGGAAAAAATAATATATAATTATCAGAGTAAAAGAAGTTTACGAAAACAGGATGGTTGTGACTCGAAGGCATTCGATCATAAATAGGCTTCCTGGACTACTTCTGACCGAGGGTTAAACAACAATAGCGACAACAACGACGCTAGTATGAAGAAAGAACTTAAACAGTTAAATAGGCGCAGGAGTGGCTGTGTGGTAAGCAGCTTGTTTACCGACCACATGGTTCCAGGTTCAGTCCGACTGCGTGGCACCTTGGGCAAGTATCTTCTACTATAGCCTCGGGCCGACCAAAGCCTTGTGAGTGGATTTGGCAGACGGAAACTGAAAGAAGCCCGTCGTATGTATATGTATATATATATATATATATATATATATATATATATATATACACACACACACACACACACACACATATATATATATATATATATATGTATGTATGTGTTTGTGTCTGTGTTTGTTCACCTTTCATCGCTTGACAACCGATGTTGGTGTGGTTGTGTCCCCGTAACTTAGCAGTTCGGCTGATGAGACCGATAGAATAAGTATTAAGCTTACAAAAGAATAAGTCCTGGCGTCGATTTGTGCGACTAGAGGCGGTGCTCCAGCATGGCTACAGTCAAGTGACACGCAAAGACACACATCTATCTATTTATCTATCTATCTATCTACCTATCTATCTATTTATAATTTTATTCAACATAATCTCGTCTCCTGTAAGGAATTATATTAGTTCTGCTGTGTTGCTGTGTCCATTGCATAAGACAGACGTCTTCTGTCAAGATATCGAAAAAACTATAACACAATTTGCAATTATACGAAGAGAAAAAAGAAAACATTAAGTGATTAAATATCTGAGATTAATCATTGTTAATTAGATTTTAATTGCTAGAGCTAATTAATCTAATATTCTTCTTTTTTGTAATATTTACATCTGGACATTTACGTTTCATCACATTGGCTTGCTTCTCAACCTCATGGCTCCGTGTTCAGTCCCACTGCGTGGCACCTTCGGCAAGTGTCTTCTATTATAGCCTCGGGCCGACCGAAACCTTGTGAGGTCGGAATATGTATAGGCGCCAGTATAACTGTGTTTAAGAAGCTTGCTTGGCAACCATGTAGTTTTGGATTCAATCCCACTGTCCGGCATCTTGCGCAAGTGTCTTCTACTATAGTCCCGGGTCGATCAATTTCTTGTGAGTGAATTTGGTAAATGGAAACTGAATGAAGCCCGTTGCACGCATAAATATATACATACATATATACATACATGCATACATACATGCATACATACATACATACCCTGTTGTTGATATTAAAATTCCAATGAAGGAACCTTGGATCGGGGTTGGTTCTTTCTCTGTTGGCAAGAAATCTTGAAATAAACTGAATAATGACATACATACATATATGTATGCATGCATGCATGTATGCATGTATGTGTGTATGTATGTATGTATGTGTATATGTATGTGTGTATGTATATGTCTATGCGAGGGTTTCTCTGTCACCTTCCCATACGTCACTGTTTCTTCCTTTTCTTCCCCACCCAGCCACCCACATGCTTAGGAAGTGCTGCAAAAAAAAAAGCAGAACAGAGCTGTTGTCCTTCCTATAAAAAATTATGAGCACAAAGCGAGGCAAAACAGATGACAAAGACAAAAATAAAATAAATAGAAAATAAAGGAATGAATGTTAAACCTCAACTATGTCACTCAATGTGGAGGCGCAATGGCCCAGTGGTTAGGGCAGCGGACCCGCGATCGGAGGATCGCAGTTTCGATTCCCAGACCGAGCGTTGTGTGTGTTTATTGAGCGAAAACACCTAAAGCTCCACGAGGCTCCGGCAGGGGGAGGGACCCTTTTGAAATACAGTTACCACGGAAACACGAAGAGTGAGAAAATGTTATGGTGAAAGACTGCAGCAGGGTTCGACATCACCCCCTGCCAAAGCCTCGCGGAGCTTTAGGTGTTTTCGCTCAATAAACATTCACCACGAAACCGCGATCCTGCGACCGAGAGTCCGCTGCTTTAACCACTGGGCCATTGCGCCTCCACAAAAAATACCATAATAAGGAGTACAAATT
>NC_142947.1:569329-586829 GCF_046866305.1 Octopus bimaculoides
GCTGTATTATCTTAATGAGGATAATAGAATTAATACAGCGCCGGTTTGTACACTGTAGAGATTTCTTTGGGTCTCTGAACAATATGAATCAAAATCCCACTGAAATTGACTTTGTATTTCATCTCCCAGACGTCGATAAATTAGTATTTAGTAATTAATTAGTATTTGGTAATGAGTAAAAGTGAGGTGAAATAAAGTATGTCACAATTAGAAATCTGAATGAGTTACAAATATTCTGGGGAGTTGTGGAGTCAGGTTGTAGCCAGTCAGAACGTCGTATGTATGGGGAATCAAGATACATACATACATACACGCACACACACACACACACACACACACACATATATATATATATATATATATATATATATATATATATATATACACTATAATATATGTATGTATAGACACACACAGTGACATACACACGCATATATGTATATGTATATATAATGTATGTTTATATATATGACATATATATATGTATATATATATATATATATATATATATATATATATGCATACATACATGCATACATACATATATGCATATATATGCATGCATATATGTGTGTGTGTGCGTGTGTGTGTTAGTGTGTGTCTATAAGTGTGTGAGTATCTATGTATGAATATGTAAACGTACACACATATGTGAATGTGTATGTATATATATATATATATATATATATATATATATATATACATATATATATATATATATATATATATATATATATGATATAATAGATATAGATTGCATACACACACGCACACACTTATGCATACACACGTACGCACACATGCGCGCGCACGCACATAATCATTATCGATCTTATGAAGGATCAATGGCACAGATGACCTCAGCTTGTTCTGAATATTTTTGTGCTAATTATTGATTTGTAAAATTGATACACATACACACGCAGTTGATGAAAGAGCGTACAATCAATGATATCGAACCCAGAACATCACTGTTACTGCGGTCGATTGACCAAGTCAGTAAAACATTGGGCACCAATGCCTGGCGGTATTTTCTCCGGTTCTCAGAAATTTGATTTCAAAACCCTCTCGAGATCAAATCTGTTTGTGGATCCTTCCGGGATATATAAATAATCTATCAGTTAAGTATTGAAATCGATAGATTTTTTCTTTCTTTCTTTCTTTCTTTCTTTCTTTCAACTGAGGAGACACACAATAAGGTCGAAACACGGCAGAGTCTCAAAGTCTCCTTTCACAGGTGAACGGCGTGTGTTATGAACACGTGAGAGAAATATATATATATAATTCATAGGCACAGAAGTTACTGTGTGGTAAAAAGCTTGCTTCCCAAGCACATGATTTCGGGTTCAGTCCCACTGCGCGACACCTTGGACAAGTATCTTCTACTATATCGTCGGGCTGACCAAAGCCTTGTGAGTGGATTTGGTAGACGGAAACTATAATATACACGATACAATAGCATCATAAATGTTTGTATACAGATCCATCTACACACACTCACACACACACACACAAGCATATTTAATTCTTCCAGCATACATCCACTTTCTTTACTTGCCTTCTCTATTTCTCCTCTCTCCGTCCCACTCCTTTTGTCCCTCACTTGTACTCGTACTACCCCTCTTGTAACCCAAGTCTATGTAGATATATCAATACCAATCACAACCATTGTGGAGTTTTTTTCTGTCTCTTTTATATATATATCTTTATATATATAATTTTTATATGAAAGATATTTGTATAATTTTTCTTCTTCTGCTCTGTCTGAATTTATGTAAAAGTCATAATCACCCCGATCGTTATTTGTATGAAGACCCTTCCCCACCCGTCGCTGCTGCATCGCCAAATCAATATTATTGCCCATTCTCACTCTACATAGATGGCTTTATACACACACATATATATAAATATATATATACATATATATACACACACACAATGTATTTCTATCTACCTAGATGTGTACATGTTTATATATATATATATATATATATATATATATATATATATATATATATATATATATATATATATATATATATATATATATATATATATATGTGTGTGTGTGTGTGTGTGTGTGTGTATATACGTATATGTATATCATGTATATAAATGCATATATAAACATACATATATATATGCACATATATATATATATATATATATATATATATATATATATATATATATATATATGTATATATACGTATATATATATGTGTGTATGTGTGTGCGTGTGTGCACGTATGTATGTATACATATAGCTTTTTATTTAAACTGAAACAGTGTTCTTCTCGAGATCCGGGTTTCACGTTGCTGCGACCTTCAGACGAAACTATCACAAATCGGCATTACTGGAGCAGGCACTGGATTACAGAGACGCATATAAATACATACATATACAGACATGCGTACGTGCACACACACACACACACACACACACACACACACACACACACACACACATCACGCGGATGGTGAGCTGAAAGAATTTCGCCTGACGATCGCCGTAGAAAGTATCACGAGTAGCGAGAAAACCTTCCAGTTTCAGTTACAATATAAAAACAATATCCTTCATCATACAGAACATATTCTGAAAATTCCTCTTATAAACAACCTACATATATATACATATGTATACACGCACACACATACACATACACACACACACACACACACAAACACACACACACACACAAACACACACACACACACACATATATATATATATATATATACACACACATTATATGTGTATATATATATATATATATATATATATATATATATATACATTTGTATTTATATGTATGTATATAGACATGTGTGTATATGTGTCGATTTCTTCCGTTAAGGCGATTACACACACACACACATACACACACACGCACACACATACGCACAGACACACATAAGCCTCCTCCATTACTGTTTCTTCTTTATCCTATCCTCCCTTTCTCTTATCTCTTCTCGTCTTATCTCTCTTATAGTAAAGTCTATGAGTTTAGTTCTTCATCGTAAATTTTGTTAGATTTGATAAACATCTTCTTTCTAACTTTTCCTAACACAATACTTCTGAAATTTAATAACAACCTCGTCGATTGGTTATCACATGGCATATACATATATAAATATGTGTGTGTGTTTGTGTGTGTGCCTGTTTGTGTGCGCGTGTATGTGCGTGTATATATATATATACATATATACATGATCATACGGTCGCTTGCATTCTCAATGATAATAATAATGAAAATATTGAGATTAATATTAATAAGATAACAACAATTGTAATGGTGAGAATAATGATAGAAGTCGTACTAGTGGCGTAATAATAATAATAGTAGTAGTAGTAGTAGTAGTAGTAGTAGTAGTAGTAGTAGTAGTAGTAATGAAATGAACAATAACAACAACAACAACAACAACAACAATGATATTAAGGAAAATAATAGAATCGGAAGGGTAATACAAATAGTAGCTAATGATAATGATGATGATGATGATGATAATGGTGACACCCAAAACGGCAACAGCAACAAGAACAAGAACAATAATAATAATAATAATAATAATAATAATAATAATAATAATAATGATAATAATAATAATAATGATAATAATAATAATAATAATAATAATAATAATAATAATAATGATAATAATAATAATAATAATAATAATAATAATGATAATAATAATAATAATAATAATAATAATAATAATAATAATAATAATGATAATAATAATAATAATAATAATTTAAATAGTAACAGTAGTAGCAATGATAATGGCTTTGTTTGATTTCTTTTACTATGAATTTTCCTATTTTCAGGAACTAAATTCTTTAAAGGATAAAATTTCTTTTTTTTTTTTTTTTTTTTTTTTTCCCATCTCTGAAAACTATCTTTCAGAAATGCTTATATAGATATATTTATATTCATTTAAGGCGAAGATAAGGAATTCCTCGAATATTTATTCCTCCGAACATACATCATACATACATCCACAAAGATTCGCACAATAGTATATACATATATATATATATATATATGTGTGTGTGTGTGTGTGTGTGTGTGTGATTAGAGATCTTTAATATCGCATCACATATGAATATATACATACATATATATATATATATATATATATATATATATATATATATATATATATATATATATATATATATATATATATATATATATATGTATGTATATATATATATATATATATATATATATATATATATATATATATATATATATATATATATATATATATATACATGATTAGAGATCTTTAATATCGCATCGCTGATTGGTAGATTTTTACGATTGTGTTCTTAGTTTGGTTTGGTGTTTCATCGACGGATGTATATAGAGTTTCGTCTATAGTTATTAAAACGATGATTCAGCAAAATTTCATGTTATCCTGTATACATATATTGCCATGCGTATATATTCCATCTACACATACATGTACACATGCACACACACACATACACACACGCATGAACACACATGCGCATTACATGTTAAACATACTTACATAAAGGCACAGGCATGACTGCGTGGGAAGTAGCCTGTTTTCCAGCCACATGGTTCCGGGTTCAGTCCTACTGTGTGAAACCTTGGGCAAGTGTCTTCTACTATAGCCACGGGCCGACCAAAGCCTTGTGAGTGGATTTGGTGGACGGAAACTGAAAGAAGCCCGTTGTATATATGCATATATTTATATATGTATATATATGTATGTGTATATATATATATATATATATATATATATATATATATATATATATATATATATATATATATATATATATATATATATATATATGTATGTATACATATATAGCTGAAATTTACAAAAATTCGAAGACAGATGTATGAACAACAAGCAAGTGTATTAGTCTGACGTTCGGGAAAGTGAGAAAGTCTTTTACGTTTCGAGCCTACGCTCTTCAGCAGAAAGGAACGTAAGGAAATAAACAGAGAGAGAATGAAAAAAATGCTTGTGCTAATCGAAAATTAAAAATA
Organism: Octopus bimaculoides; assembly: GCF_046866305.1. NCBI lineage: Eukaryota > Metazoa > Mollusca > Cephalopoda > Octopoda > Octopodidae > Octopus > Octopus bimaculoides. Next base: position 574,366 of record NC_142947.1, read on the forward strand.
GCGATAAAAATATCAATAACAATAACATAACGGCAAAAGTCAAAATGAGGTACACATGTAATGCCCTAGGTGGACGCTCAGTTTGAAAAAAGAGTGGGGGTATAGCGTTTTGGGAATGACTCTTATATATACATATATTTGTGTATATATATTGTGTACACATATATGTGTGTGTATATATATATATATATCAATTCAGTGTTATAGCGTGGCTGCTCTCCGATGCCTCTGAAAGTTTCTCGTAACGCGCTATTCTCCAGTCGGTGAGAAAAAATATCTCAACATCACGTGAAGGACCGTCACGTGGCAAGCAACTCTGAGTAGCATCGAAGTAAACCATCAGACTCCAACCAACCGGCTGGAACAAAGCAAACACACACACACACACACACACACACACACACACACAGACACACACACACACACACACACACACACACACACACACAGAAACACAGAGAAAATGACTCTACTCCAAGTATTGAAACCTATCTTTTCCTCCACTCGTTCTTTCAATGAAACCCATGTATATATATATACACACACTAAATCATACACAAATATAGCCACGCTCAGACGCTCAGACGTATACAATCCAAACACTCAGACACACAACCTCACACAGATAAGTATATACATACGTCCATGGATAATCAAACAGTCAACTACTGAGACCACACAATAAACAAATTAGAGACGCCATTTTACGCGTCCGTGGTTCTATAGAGTTTCAGCTAGCTATCTATAGATAAATGATTTTCATGATTGAATTCTGCAGAATACATTCCATCTAAAAGTAAAGCACATATAAACATATATACTAAAATATTTCACGTGGGTTTATTTTAACAATTCTTTTGATAAAATTAATACCAGAAAATGGGAAACACCAACCAAAATATCTCAAAGCTAAATAATTTTTTCTCTCTCCATATTTTAATATAAAACAAATCCCGTTATGATCTCTCTATAATTGCTAAGTGAGACATACTAATTGTTATTATTATTATTATTATTATTATTATTATTATTATTATTATTATTATTATTATTATTATTATTATTCTTTTAGTTTCTTTTTATGTGTTGCGTTATTGATGTTATAATGATGTTTAGCGAAAGCATGTTGATATACAACTGAAGCATATACTCCCAACCAGACAGACTGGACGGTGTGTGTGTGTGCGCGCGCGCGCGCGTGCAAGCGTGAAAAGTATGTATATATATGCATATATATATATATATATATATATATATATATATATATATGTATATATATACATACATAATCAAATATAGATATATATGTGAGTGATGGTTATATATATAATATATATGTATATATAAGTTATATGCATATATATATATATATATATATATATATATATATATATATAAACGCGCACACACACACACGCACACACTTATATAAATAAGTATATGCATTTACATATACATACACGCACACACATACTTTCATCACCGAATCGCCTTTGATCATAGTTCTGCTCACTAGTGCTAAACAACAGTAATAATAATAATGATAATAATAATAATAATAATAATAATAATAATAATAATAATAATAATAATGATAATAATAATAACAGCAATGGTGGTAGTAGTAGCAGCAGGCTCCTGTCTCTGATGGTTTACGGAATAATGGATCGTGAGATTTGTTTCAAGCTTATTTTCGACATTCTCAGCACAAACAGTGATTATCTCTGACAATAAACCTGACTCCAATAAAGAAAAAGAAAAAAACAAAAAACAAAATACAAACAAACAAACGAAGTAATAAAAAACAAAGAAACAAAAACCACACCAAAAGACAATTCGTTTATAAATTTCCAATAATCAATAGCAGACGATTGACAGACAAGTTACTCTATCTTCTCTTCATTAGACGCCGTTCCAGAGTTATCTTTTCCTGTTTATCCCGGAAACCATAATGCTTTTCCTGCACCACTTACCACACAGTCATAACATTGTTCTTGTGAGATCTTCGCACTGATTCACGTCACACTTGCTGAGTAGGAACTCATTCACCCTCCCTCCGCCCTCGCAGCTTATTCTCTGTCTTACTGTCTGCCTCTTTCTTTCTTTTTCTCTCTCTTTCTCTAAGAAGGATCTATGCGGTCAACTTCCACTCTCGTCGCATTCTGATCCATCATTTGTTTGTTGTTTTGTCGCCTAAAGAAAGATACGTGGCGACATCTTGTGAGTAATGGCGGAGAATCGTTTGCTTCCTATGTATGTATGTATGTATGTATGTATGTATGTATGTATGTACATAAGCATGTTTGTGTGTGTATGTGTGTCCATGCGTGTGTGTTTGTGTGTGTGTATATGAATATATGTACATCCATGTGTATGCATGTATGTATATATGTCGAATGTATGTATGTACGTACGTATGTATGTTTGTATGTATGTATGTATGCATAATATAAGAGCTTAGCATACGTTTGTACGTATAGCTTCGTGTTTCTTTAACACATCCTTAATTTCTTAACAGAAATATCTGCCATGAATGCGTTATATATGCAAATTTCTCTAGTCAGCTAGTAATAAATTGAACTATAAGCAGTGTCACAGTCGATAGTTAAAGTGGGTGCTCAGTTGCAGAGGAAATCCCAACACAATATAGATTATAGTACTTAGCTGATGACTTTTATTCTGTCTACGAATGCATAGTATATAGAAAGTAGTTGAGTCTGTCCATGCATTGTGTACAGGATCATATATACAAATAGGTCTAACCAGTTTTACAGCCAGTGATAGCTCATTTATAAGGCATTTTGCCGTGGATATGCAAAGAGGTGCTCAGCTGCTGAGAAAATTCCATCAGATGATTGATATGAACATAGCTGATACATTTTATTCTGTTCACAAATGTATTGTATATAAAGACAATATGGCTGTCTATACATAGAGTGTTGGTTAAAACAACAAATAAAATTATTTTGCAGTATAATAAAGGGGACGAAATATATGGCTATTAAATCATTAATAACGAGTATTTTTGGAGAGAGGTAATATGTTTGTTTACATAATGGCTTCCAGCGACGTGGATCATTGGCAGTTAACATATGACTTTCAATGTAAGTACACACGTAATACATATGCATAGCGACACGCACACACTTACACATATACACACATACAAACACATACATACACATGCATGCGCACATACACTCACACATACGCACATACACACACATGCATACACGCACACACTCGCAAACATAATCCAATGGATATACAGGAGTACATCTACATTCGTGTATACAAGCAAATGAACACGGACCAATACACACACACACACACACACACACACACACACACACACACACACACACACATATATATATATATATATGTATGTATGTATATATATATATATATATATATATATATATATATATATGTATATATATGTATATATATATATGTATACGTATATATATATATGTATATATATGTATATATAGATGTATATGTATATATATGTATATATATATATGTATATATATATATATATATATATATAAGTATATATATGTGTGTGAGTGTGTATGTATAGTATGTGTATATATGTGTGTATACATACTGGCATATTTACATTTATGCACTTACGCATACACCCACCCACATGTATACATACACATCAGCAACGTACACAGTAATAAAAGCATTTTATTTAGTGGTGGCCATCTTGCAAGTTTCTGCTTTATTCACTGTGCTGTAGTAATTTAAAATTTCGATGATCTTTCAATAGGTTACTGTATAATTTCTTTTTGAATTCTGCTGTATTGTCTTGGCAGACAATTTAAAATGCGAAGCTGGAAATATTTAGGTGTCTTAAATGAATATAACAAGATAAAAGATAAGATTCGATATTGAAAAAAATCAATATCTAAATTGCATTTAGATATTGATCTTTGCGGAATTAATTTTGTTAAATTAATCCAATAAGGATTTAAAACAGATGCAAACTATTTGCACACGCCGTGTATGTACGTGCAAGCTTGTATGTATGTATGTATGTGTTTCCGTGTTTGCGTGCTTATATATATATATATATATATATATATATATATATATATATATATATATATATATATATATATATATATATATGTTTGTATGTATGTATGTATATGTATTCATTTAGAGGTACCTCAGTACGTATGTTCATATATGTGTGTGTATGAGTCTCATTATGTGCGAGTATATGTGTGTATGAATCTATCTAATTATATGTATATATGCATGCATGTATCTATATAATGTATATATATATATATATATATATGCTTATATATACGTACATATACATATATAGAAATATATACATATATATATATATATGCATGTATATATAAATATATGCATATATATGCATGCATATAAATATATATAAAAGTATGTGTATATATATATACGTAATACACACACACACACACACACACACATATATATATATATGTATGTATGTACGTATATGCACATGTAAAGATGGCTGCATAACTATGTTTGTCTGTTAATATATATCTAACATGTTGATATTTTAATTTATACTCTCCCAATTATGCATGTATACATACATACATACATACACACACGCACACGCACACAGAGATACATATATACGCGCATACACATATAGTTATATGTACGCGCGTATATATATGTGTGAGTGCCTATGCGTAGCGGTGGGGGGGGGGGAGAACCTATGAACGTATGTGTTCTTGTGCTTGCGGATGTCCACACACCCTACACACAAAGAAACGTCTGTCTGTCACTTAAGTTTTGACTCTGCTAATATAATTTCGTAATTTCATGCATGCGAATATAGCTGGCTGACAAATTACCTGAAGAAGACTGTTTGATTTTGACTCGAGTATAAACACCACGCCACTCTCCCCAACACACACACCAGAAAATTCTCATATATATATATACATACATATCCTGCGCAAATATCAAACATATAATGCTAATAATTTTTGATTTAAGTCTCACATGAAAATTTTCCGTGTTTTATTGTGCTGATTAGACAATTTGCATAAGACGCTGTTAAAATGCACAACATATGGAGTACGTTATTTCTCTTTCGTTTATTCTTTCAACCAAATATGGTAATTTAAACGGCCCTCAATTTTAACAAGGAGCTTAAGTCTCCTGCTGCCGGAATACATTTTCTTAAGTTATCTCAATTCAAGCTACATGTCCATGCTCGAATCCAGCTCATGGTGTGCTGCAAATACACGTCGTTTCCTGGTCCCTCTTTGTTTAGTTCTGGTGAATAAGCAGGTTGCGTAAAGTCGCCCTCATTTCTGTTTCTGCTGGGATGAGAGTTCGTCTGAGATACCAGACAACAATATGATTTAAGGGGGTTTTAAATATGTGTGTGTGTGTGTGTGTGAAGAAGTGATTCGGATAAAACATGAATTTTGCGCCTTTGTGTTTCCACGTTTATATGTGACTTTAATTAATGACTTTTCCTGATTCCTGGGAAGTTTTGGCATTTTCCATTTTGGTTTTCAGCCTTAAATGTATAATCACATGTTTCATATATTTACATTGATTTTTTTTTCATTTGGTTAACACGTCTTTGTTTCTAAGTTTCTTGTTGTCTTTGTTTAAGTGTTGCCATTTCATTCCTCTGTTGTTCTCTACTTTGGTAAGGAATGGAATAACGGAAGAACTATAAAACGTCTTGTTCCCCCTACCTATTTTTCTCACCTTTCCATTTTAAGCTAAAGTTAAAGAAAAAAACAGTACAAATATATATATATATAAAAAAGAAAAATAAACAACAAAAAACAAAACCACAGGAAAAATCGAAAAGAAAAAAAATTCAGAAATATAAAGAAATTATTTAGAAAATAATTTAGGAAAACACCCGCTCTCTGCGCGCATGCGTAAGTGTTAGAGCGCTAATTGAATCCACAGACATTTCTCGTCTGGGTAGAGACAAATCGTAAATCATGTGTACTTTTTTTCAAGGGGGATTATCTGAAACTCCTTCCAGTTCCCCTCGTGTTTCTATCTTCCTTTACTCTGTTTTTTTTTCTCAATCTTGTTTTTTTTGTTTTAAATTTACCAGTTCCTTGCGTCTGCGATGAAAGGTTAGAGATTAAGAAAATCAATGAAACGAATACTAAAAGCGACACGAAATGTGTGTCTGTGTGCGTGTGTGTGTTAGTATATCTATCTATCTATCTATCTACCTATCTATCTATCTATCTATCTATTTATCTATCTATCTATCTATCTATCTATATAAAGCGATAAGAAATGGAGCAATAATAACAGTTACAAGTAGATCATTGGTGTTTTAAAGCCATTTAATAACGATGACTTTAAAACACCAATGATCCATTTCTAACTGTTATTATTGCTCCATTTCTTATCGCTTTATATATATGTTGAACCACGGTTTTACCTTTTAAATTATCTACTACTATATACCTTATAACAAGGACCATACATACTGAGGTAATACCAGGAGTGCCTTGGGATACGTCTTGCGCTTAGATGGCTACATTACCTCTAACTTATATCTTACACAACTATATATATGTATGTATATATATATATATATATATGTATATATATATATATATATATATATATATATATATATATATATATATATATATATATATATATATATGCATACATAAACATAAATATACATACATACACACACATATTAAATGCACGGGAAGGAGTTTGTTTTTGTTTTTCAATCATATAGTTCCATGTTCAGTCTCACCGTATGATTCTTGGGCAAGTGTCTACTACTATATCTTGGGCCGACCAAATCTTTGTAGAGTGGATTTCATAGATAAAATATTTATGAATATGTATTCTACAAGTTTTATTCATTCTTCCTCTGCTTATTTTCTCCTATTCTTTTCTGCTGCAGAGCTTTGGCTCAAAACATAAAAGACGTTTTCATTTTCCCCATCGTCAAAGTAATACGCTTGCTTGTTCATACACCAGTCTTCACCTTTTGTCTTTCTATAAATTTCAACTATATATATATGTATATATATATATATATATATATATATATATATATATATATATATATATATATATATATATATATATATATATATATATATATATATATATATATGCATATAAACACATATATACACATTATATACATATATATATATATATATATGCATATATAAAAATACATGTATGCATACATTTACATATGTATGTGTGTATGTATATATATATATCGAAGTATATATGTTATGTTTGTGTTGTGTTTGCACCTCCACCCAGCACCACTACGACCACAGCCACCACAACGACGACGACGACTACCACCACCACCACCACCACCAACAACTCCTATCTGACCAGTGATGTTGGTTTGTTGTACTAATGTCCATTTGTTCGACGAAAAACTTCAAAGTGGTGGCCCAGCTTGGCAGTGTTATTGACAGATATTGTCATAAGATGCGTAAATATATTTTCTTAAAGTCCTACAATACCTAAACGATATTAACTAAGTTATTCTCCACAAAGCCAACTAATTAAGTCTATAACTAATTAAATCTATAATTAATTATATCTATGTGAAGTCCTACTGTAATGTAATTTTGCCTAACAAACAAAATAGAGTGATCTTTATAGATTTGGACAAACTAGCAGCTTTCTTTCTTTCTTTCTTTCTTTCTTTCTTTCTTTCTTTCTTTCTTTCTTTCTTTCTTTCATTCTTTCTTCCTTTTTTCTTTTTTCTTTCTCTCCTTTTACATATATATGTATGTGTTTATGTATGCATACAATCATACATACATAAATATGTATATATGTATATATATATTCATATATATATGTATGTAGATATACATATATACATATACACACATTCATATATATATATATATATATATATATATATATATATATATATATATATATATATATATATATTTTATTTGCTTGAGTCTTTGACTGCGGCCATGCTGGAGCACCGCCTTTAGTCGAACAAATCGAACCTAGGACTTATTCTTTGGAAGCCTAGTACTTATTCTATCGGTGTCTTTTGCCGAATCGCTAGATACGGGGACGTAAACACACCTAAATCGGTTGTCAAGCGATGGTGGGGGGGACAAATACAGACTCATAAACACACACACACACACACACACACACACACACACACACACACACACACACACACACACATATATATATATACACGACGGGCTTTTCTTTCAGTTTCCATCTACCAAATCCACTTATGTTTTTCCTCCGTCTTCCTTTTCTATTGGACTTTCCTCTGTTTCTGAAGAAGAGCTCTGCTCGAAATATTACACCATCTTTCTTTCCTTCCCTGAGAATCTGCTAACACTGGACACGGAGAGAGTGGGCACCAGACCTTGTGCGGCTAAACCATCAAAGCATTGCCACAGCCCAGTGGCTGAAACAAGTGAGAGATTGGAGGAAAAGAAGTTAAGAAGGGAAAAGTAAAGCAGTCGCTTCATCTGCTAGAAATAGCAAGGGACCAAAGAACTCCTTCGCACGACATATCAAGCGATCTCAATAAAAACAAAACTAATACAGGGTGGCCACGACTGGAAAGACGATGATCATAAGGGTTCATCTTCCTAAAACAACAACGAGGACGACCTTCACAATGACGATGACGACGACAACAACAACGACAACAAAAACAGAAACAAAAATAATCCCAAATATCAGAAGGGAGAGCTTTGAAATTCTTTAAATATTTCTATGAAACCCAGAAGAAAATGCAAGAAAATAAATTAACGGTTTTATCCTAGGAGAAGCAACGCTATCGATTTTTAAAATATTTGTGTTAAACACTTGCGATGGGAATATTTTAATCAGACGACTGTTTATAAGATTAAATATGATCGAATTCCTATTAACTTCCGTGTTACACACATACATTCACACCCACGCGCATACACAGACACACAGATATGCATAAACATATATACATACTCACAAACACATACACACACACATATATATGCATACACAAATATATGCATATAGACATATATGCACATGTGTGAGTGTGTGTGTGTGCATATCTATTTATAAACGTATATACATACATATATATGCATATATACATTCGTAAATATATAAGTATCCATACATACATATATACATACATATATATATATGCACACACACACAATATATATATATATATTTATATATATATATATATGTATATATGTATATATATCTATATATATATCTATATCTATATCTATCTATATATACATACATACATACATATATATATATATATATATATATATATATATATATATATATATATATATATATATATATATATATATATATATATATATATATATATATATATATATATATACGTATATATATGTATATATGCATATTCATACATATAAATGCACACACACGCACAACATATATATGCATGCTTATGGCTATATACACACACATACGCACAGGCACGCGAGCATACACATAACACACACACACACACACACACTGCGCATATATATATATATATATATATATATCGGATGAGATGTAATGGGCGGATTAACTCAACTGAATGTCAGTGTAACCAGCATGTCTGACTCATGAACGGTTAAGAAGCTAAGAGAACGTCTTAGAACTGACGCTTCATGTTTCTAAGACCCATTATCAGAGAAAATATTTTTTAATAGATAGTATTAGTTAGTATTAGCTTAAATCTTTCTACATGTGTGAGCGTGTCTGTGTATCGAAATGACTAAATCTTGCTTGTGTTTCCAAGTGTTTTCCTTTATGCGTATATGTTAATGGTGTTGCTTATCTACCGTATTGCTCTGGTTGGGTGACGGTACCGTTACTATAGTGTTATCCTGATGGCGTTCCAGCTATGAACTTTCCATCTGTTTTTAACGATTTGTGTATATAGAACTATTATCCAAAGTTCTCTTCTCCTTTTACAGAAAAAAAATCGACTTGATCCGATGAACGACTCAGCTGCTATTTCTAGCTGCTGCTGTGACTAAACAAGGATTACCCTAGTTGCTAAATTGTGGCCGCGTAAAAATCGATCTGTTTAAGGCGGTGAGCTGGCAGAATCGTTAGAACGCCGGGCGAAATATTTAGCAGTATTTCGTCTGTCTTAACGTTCTGTGTTCAAATTCCACCGAGGTCGACTTTGCCTTTCATCCTTTCAGGGTCGATAAATTAAGTACTATTTCCTTCTATTTAATTCTCTCATATCGTCTCAGAGGATGGGATATCCTTTATATCCCTGAAACAGCTGTAAGGCTACCTCTGTCTTTATAAATGTCCTACAAATTTCACACTGCCGTGGCTTTGTTGTTTCAATTTATTTAACACACACAAACACACACACATACTCACACACGCGTGTGTGTGTGTGAGTATGCATGAGCTGAAATAATTCAGCTGCAACAAGGAAATTAAGGCGGTGAGGTTGCAGGATCGTTACCGTGCAGGGCAAAATGTTTCGAGCCATTTCGTCTGTTTTCACGTTTTGAGTTCAAATACCGTTGTGGTCCATTTTACCTTTTATCTTATCGGGGTGGGGGCCTATAAAATAAGTATCAGTTGAACACTGGGGTCGATGGCACCAACTCCCCCATTCCCCAAGATTTTAAATGAGTATTACAAAAGGCACATAGGAACGGGCAATTCCTTTCGTTTTGGGGTCTTTGAGAATCTGTAGAACTGGTCAGCAAGCATCTCTCTTTCTAAAACACACACACACACACACACACACACACACACACACACGCACAGGCGCACACAAAGACACACATACGCACAAGCACACATACACACACGACCACTCACACACACACACCACACACGACCACTCACACACACACACAAAGACACATATACACACAAGCACAACCACACACACGACCACTCACACACAAACACACACACAAAGAAACACATACACATAAGCACGCACACACAGACGACCACTCACACACACACAAACACACACAAGCACACACACACAGACGACCACTCACACGCACACAGACGACCACTCACACACACACTGACGACCACTCACACACACACTGACGACCACTCACACACACACAAACACACACAAGCACACACACACAGACGACCACTCACACGCACACAGACGACCACTCACACACACACAAAGACACACAAGCACACACACACAGACGACCACTCACACACACACTGACGACCACTCACACACACACAAACACACACAAGCACACACACACAGGCGACCACTCACACGCACACAGACGACCACTCACACACACACAAAGACACACATACACGCACACGCAAAGACACACATACACACGCACACACACACGCACACACACGACCACTCACAAACATAAATTTAGATGCGATAAGATATAAACACTGGACAAAATGCTTACTACATATGTCAATCAATATGATTTTATTTCTCTCTATTTAAAAGAAAAATTCTTCAATCTCCATCTAACACAGAAAGGAAGTAGAAATTATGACGTACCATAAAACCATAAGTCCCAGACGTGAACGAAAACATAATGTTGCTTCGTTTCATTTTCTGTTATGGTCACATGATACGTCGTTTGTGATCGTCCAATTTGGTCACATGAAAATCTCACTCTTCTCTGTAGAAAGGCCTGGCATTTATTCCTTTCTTCACAATTATTCTCCTCACCGCCCCAACATCCATTCTTAAACCATGTCTCTTGGCTTTTCTTCTTTTTCCTCTTGCCTTTCTCTCCCCCCCCCCTCTCTCTCTATCTCTCATTCTCTCTGTCTCTGTCTTTCTCTTTCACTCTTTTACACTTTGTGGTAAAAAGCGTCAGATCTTCCCAACCACTTGGAACTTCTTTCCAGAGCATTGTCTTTTCTTTCTAAATTTGACTCTGCCTTTAACTATCTGCTTGCCTCTCACTATATATATGTATGTATGTATGTATGTATGTATATATATATATAAATATATATATATACACACACATATATATATGCATATATATATATATATAAACACGAACATATATATATATATATATATATATATATATATATATATATATATATATATATGTATACATATGTATATATATATATATATATATATATATATATATATATATATACATATGTATATATATATACATATGTATATATATATATGTATATATACACATGTATATATATATGTATATATGTATATATATATATATATATACGCATATATATATGTATGTGTATATGTTTTTACATATACACACGTACATACATACAGAAATACACATACACACACACACACTCACACACACGTATATATATATATATATATCCACTGCCGTTTGCCGTTTCTTTCTTCTTCTCTGAATGCTTCTCTGGCAATGTTATTCCCTCTC
>NC_142947.1:599329-604329 GCF_046866305.1 Octopus bimaculoides
TTTGCTTGCCAGTTACTTGACCATAACTACTTGAGCAATGTCCCTTAGTGGTGACAATACATGCATTTCTGACCTTCGGCAGAAGTAGTGGGAGCATCATAGCCATGTGTTGAGAGGGATCCTTTGGGGCTCGAATAAATGTAAGAAAAGCAAAGTTTGAAGGAAATATTAGCCATGTTTAATACTTTCTAGGGGTCAGCAAATACGAAATAACAGTTGCTACCGAAGAACAATAATCGCGTTGCACAAAGTAATTACAGGATTACTATGATAATAGTAATGATAATAATGATGATGATGATAATAATAACAATAATAATAATGATAATAATAAAAAAAATTATTATTATTATATTAATAATAATAATAATAATAATAATAATAATAACAATAATGATGATGATAATAATAACAATAATGATAATAATATTATTATTATATTAATAATAATGATAATGATGATAATAATAACAATAATAATAATGATAATAATAATAAAAATAATATTAATAATAATGATAATAATAATAATAATAATAATAATAATAATAATAATAATAAACTAACACAAATATTATTCGACCCGTCACGCACCACTGATATGAACAGTCTGACATATTGAGGTATGTCTTGTTACAAGATGCACTTCAAAAACTGTACTCATTGCCCTTGAACATCCGCACCACCCCGCTAACCCTAAATACCACGGTACAACGACAAAAAGGCCAACAGATCCTTGTGAGGGGTCACATCAATGCGTTCGGTTTTATTTCATTCTTTTTGCTTGCGTTCATCATCGACTTTATTGATTTTTTTATTGTCTTTTTTTCGTATCTTTTTATGTAAAGTCTTTTTTTTCCTTATTTTATATATTTTTATTTCCTCTTTTTTTTATATCTTTGGTTATATTTTGTAAATACGTTTATTTTTTTGAGTGTCTGCATCTGAGTATACATGTGTGTGCGTGTACGTTCGCGCATATAAATATGTACGTAAATATGTACGTATATATCTTTCTCTATTAGTCTATATATCTATCTACATATATCTCTCTCTATCTTTCTGACTCTCTCTCTCTCTCTCTCTCTCTCTCTCTCTCTCTCTCTCTCTCTCTCTCTCTCTCTATATATATATATATATATATATATATATATATAGATATATATATATAGATATATATATATATATATATATGTATATATATATCTGTGTGTGCGTGTGTTTATACATGATGGCTAAATGATGTACAACAGATCATAACTGATGTGAACAGATGTGCTTTTGATCAATTCTAAAGACTAATTAGTTGTTGTTACTAGTTGAAGTCTAATTAATTATGTGTCCAAGGGTGGAAAGGGTTGAAACAATGGACTGTATATAGGTCTGAATGTTGCCCTGCACTCTTAGTTCATTCTAATCCTGATTTCGAACACGGCCGAGGGCGTCATTCAGTATTAGAAAAAAAAAAAAAAAAAAAATCCAGATATCTGAGAACCTTATTATTTTTTCTAATATATAATTCCTGTACATCACTCCAATAGAGGTGGGAAGCGACGAAATCCAAGAAATACAGGAGTGCCTTTACTTCAGGCACTCAGTGAATATAAGCCAAGATACGGATGCTGGAATCTCAAAGAGAATAAGGGAAAGACGGAAGGTATTTTGGCTCAATAAAGGATGTGATCTAAAACAAAGCCAGACAATGCCACACGTGCCAGGTTCTTCAATAGAACCGTCCGACCCCGAGCATTGCTATTGAGAGAAACGGTGACTATGTTGAGAAGTAGGGATGTGATCCACAGAGGACCAGCTTCATTTTGATGTATGATACATGTTCCTGTGTTGGTAATTATACCTGTCCTAAACAAAATGGCATTAACTTTTGACTCACCCTCGTATATACATACATAGTACATACATACATACACACATATATATATATACACACACACATATGTATATATATACATATATATATATATATATATATATATATATATATATATATCTGTATGTGTGTGTATACCTATTATGAAGACTTTGTGCGATTTCGCAAAAATTTCTAAAGCTTCATTTTGATATATCCAACAAAACAAATCTTTGAAAATGATAACCGAATGAATTTATTAGCTTTTAACATAAGCTCCGCTCTTGCGGTCGTCCATTTTCAACATGACAAACATTATTACATATGCAAACCATGTTACAAATTCTGTAGCTCTAGAATTCCGATTAGCAGCTGATTTTCAATTTTATCTTGAATCACATTAGTTATTCTAGCCGGAAAGTCATCAATAGAATGAGCATTAGCTGAATAAACAGTAGTCTTTACATGTCCGTATAAAATAAAGTTGAAGTAATTATGAATTTGTTTCTTTTTTAATTAATGTGATATTATAATAAATGTTTTGATCGATGTCGATAAATTAAATGCACCAGTTTTCTAAATCTGAGTGTTCTTTAGAGTTTAATTCATTAATTCTGTCATATACAGAGTAAAATTTAATAACTATAAATTAAAAAAAAATTAAATTGAACAAGCCGTTCATAATAGCTTTAAATATGTGCGTATGTGTGTATATATATATATGCATATATATACATCTATAAACATATGTTTATATGTGTGCGTGTGAGTATATAAACATATACAGACACATGTATGTGTATATATATATATATATATATATATATATATATATATATATATATATATATATATATATATATATATATATATATAGAGAGAGAGAGAGAGAGAGAGAGAGAGAGAGAGAGAGAGAGATCCATACATATATATAGAGAGAGGGTGAGAGAGAGAGAGAGAGAGAGACTTAGAGGAAGTCTGTTCTTAATCAAAGCTTGATCACTTCTCGTTAGATGTGCATTTTTCGTGCAA
The DNA here is from genome assembly GCF_046866305.1 of Octopus bimaculoides. NCBI lineage: Eukaryota > Metazoa > Mollusca > Cephalopoda > Octopoda > Octopodidae > Octopus > Octopus bimaculoides. The sequence continues at coordinate 602,229 of NC_142947.1, forward strand.
GAACACATTAATGGCTTTTGAGTCGCAAAAGCTTTCTGAAATTTGCATAACAAAACAGTGTCAATGTCTCCTCTCAAGTGGTACAGCGCCCTTCGTTTTGTCTTATTTATTAATAGTTAAATGCCTTTTTGAGACCAACACATCTGCTTCTATGAGCTTTGTATGTCTTAGACAAACTGCATGAAGTTGACTTCTGAAATATGAATTTAAGCCAGCCTTTGAAAAACGAATCTTACCACTCATTAAGTAAATGACACTAGTTCTTTGTTTAGCAAGATATAATTTATCCAAAAATCTCTTTTAATATTTGCGTTTTGTTTGTTTACTTCAAAATCTTTTATCCTATTCCAAATTTTTTTGTACTTGTAGGGAAAAATATGTAAGAGATCTCCTCTTAGGAATTCCTCAGATAAATAATCAAAGTAATTAGTCATTCGATTCTCTGTCTGATGAGTTTCTAATAAGAAATGACCTGGAAGTTTTTTCTACATGGACTCCTTTGTAACTCCTATGTGGAAGGGAAACGTATGCTATGGTGAATAAATAATATCAAAAACGTTTTTCCAATGCTCTGTTTTGATACACACACATATACATGATGGAAGCAATCGATCTATCTATCGAACCAAAGAATCGATGTTTCCATTGGCCAGTTCAAGCTGATACTATTTCATGTTTCCAACTTCTCACAGAAGTGTCAACTCTTTGTGTTTTAGTGATGGAGCGAAGTGCGCGTGTGTGTGTGGGGTGGTGGTGGTGGTGGAGGAATTTGAAATCAGAAGGCACAAGGTAAAAACAGGTAAGGCAATTAATCATTTCTAGTGTTTTAAGCTTCAACAAGTACATTTTTCATCTATGCCCACAAAAATTTTGACAGTTAAGGTTGACCGATGCGGGACTAAAATTTGAGCGTAGGGATTAGGAAAAAATACTGCGAGGCACCATATTCAACACTGCAGTGATTCATAATTAATCTATCCATACATACATGCATACGTACCTAACCTACGCATTCACGTACGTACCTACGTACGTACCTACGTACGTATGCACGTATATATATATATATATATATATATATATATATATATATATATATATATATATATATATATATATATATATATGTATATATATGTGCATACATATGTGCATACATACATTCATACGTACATTTATACATATATACACTCCCAGATATATAACTATAAATATGTTTGCAGCAATATCTGTATATCTATGTACATACATACATACATGCATGCATATATATATATATATATATATATATATATATATATATATATATATATATATATATACATACACACACACACACACACACACACAAATAGCTATAAATGTACATATACAATACACAGACTCACATATCTTCATATTCACAAATAGATATATGTACGAATATTCCTCTGTGTATGTGTGTGTGTGTGTGTGTGTGTGTGTGTGTGTGTGTGTGTGTGTGTGTGTGTGTGTGTGTGTGTGTGTGTGTGTGTGTGTGTGTAGATATTCAATAAATACCTCATTTTATTTGACCCTCATAAAAAATGGAAGGAAAAAGACCAAATGAAGTGACATCCGTAATTTATTAAGTTTTTTATTAGAAATCAATGAACAAAAATGACTCAATGTTGAGGAAAGAAAATAAATAATGAACTGTGAAGTCACTTGAAAGCTGTACGGCTTTCCTCTGATATATATATGTATATATATATATATATATATATATATATATATATATATATATATATATATATATATATATATATGGTTATGTGTATAAATATATATGAAGGTATATGTATATATACAGATATATACGTACGTACATCCATCCAGCCATTTATACCCTCACACACACACACACACACACACACACACACACATATGAAAGCCAATCGTATAAGAATGACTACTGGAAAGGCGATTACACTGGCAGTGCTCCGGCAAGGCCACAGCCTTTGGGCTGAAACATATTAAGGAAATAAAAAAAGATACACATATATATTATACATGTATATACAACAGAATCGACAGTTGGAAAAGAAAAATTGCTAACATCGGGCTACTACTACTACAACAA
>NC_142947.1:609329-611829 GCF_046866305.1 Octopus bimaculoides
TCACTGTTCTGTTTGTGTTACCAATTTCGACTCTCCGAAAAATTCCAAATTTAATTTAATTTGCTTTACGGGAGCAACTATTGTATTGAAAGCGTATATTGTTGTTAAATGGTCGAAATACGAAAGTAGAAAAACAACCAGCAACTGACGAAGGGTCGTTCTTTATGTTGTTTGTCTTGTTTTCCATTTGTTTTTTTCATTGTTCGGAAAAATAGTTCGTATTCCATGTACTCGTACTTCGTATTTTTGTTTGTACATGTTTCATGACGTCCTGTGCCCACATATACATATATATACGTATAGATATAAATATACATTATTTACATTATTTACATTTGACGGATATTTCTCCTCATCTTGTTCGAAATTTCCCCAAGACACCTGACGAAGGCTGGAGGGTATATCAGCCGAAACGTTGTGTTAACAACATACAAGATGAGGAGAAATATCCGTCAAATGTAAATAATGTAAATAATGTAAATAATTCCTCATCTCTTAAATATAGAACTGAGATATAAATATGTACATATATGTATATATATATATATATATATATATATATATATATATATATATATATATATATATATATATATATATATATATATATATAGAGAGAGAGAGAGAGAGAGATAGATATACACCTATAGGTATGCAAAAATACATACCTTCATACACGTGAAAATATATCATATTTTCATATTATATTTCATTTTTTAAATCTATATATGTATCTGTATAACTTCCCATTTATTTATATATATGTATCAATCTTTTTATATATAGGCATGAGTTTGTTTGTTTGTTTGTGTGTGTGTGTGTGTGTGTGTGTGTGTGTGTGTGTGTGTATATGTAACAGTATACATAATATTTTTAACGTACGCATTAATATGGCGTATGTCATGAAACCTTATCTGATTTAGATCTCAATGCCTTGGGTGCAATGAATAATATATGATGATTATTTAGAAAAAGAACTGCATCAAACATACTAACACATCTTCCAACCTTTCGAAGGTCAACACTTATGTAAAATGCCAAAAATTCATCCTGCTCCCAAATTCGTGGTCATCTTAGCTAAGGGCGAAACACTGAGCAGACTGTCAAGTTTTGATATAATATTCATTATCCATCTATCTATCTATCTATCTATCTATCTATCTATCTATCTATCTATCTATCTATCTATGTGTCTGTCTGTCTGTCTGTCAATGTATCCCTCTTTGAATATATACGTATATGTATATATATTATATATTATATATATTATATATATATATATATATATATTTATATATATACATATACATATATTACATATATTATTTTTATCATTCGATATTAACACACACACACACACACACACACACACACACACACACACACATATATATATATATATATACATACATACATACATATGTACAAACATACATACATACAGACAAGTACATCTGTCTACGAAACTTATTTGCTTGTATAAAATATATATGTGTACGCACTCGTGTGTAAGTATATGTATATATAAGCATATGTGCGTATGTATATACATACACACACATATATATATATATATATATATATATATATATATATATATATATACGTGTGTGTGTGTGTTTTCATATATATGTATGTATATATATATATATATGTGTGCATATATATATATAATATATGTATATAATATTATATATACATGTATATATATATTTATATATATGTATATATATATATATTTATATATATACAGGCATATGTCTGTGTAAGTATGTTTAATTTATGCACATATACATACATGCATATTCATATTTATCATTAAGGTGTTAAGGAAGAAATAGACTCTCATATGTTACTTGTCTGAGTGAGAAAGTCTGTTTACATTAGTATGCTAGGAGGAGGTTTGAAAGCACCCGTGACACTATGTGTAGATTGCTGATCTCTCTAATAGCATTATAACGATATGTATATTGCATATGTAAATGCGCAAAGCAGACACTTACAATGTCCTCACGGGAAGAGAAACTTTAGAAATACAACAACAAACACATATGCTCTCACACACATTTATACATACATAAACATAGATACATACACACACACATATATATATATATATATGTAAATACATATATATATATATATACATATATATATATATACATATATATATATATATATGTGTGTGTGTGTGTGTGTGTGTGTGTGTGTAACTAATTACTTCTCCCTGTCTATACTTATATGTGTGTGTGAGGATATTATATATATATATATATATATGTGTGTTATACACACACATATACACACACTACACACATATATGTATGTGTGTATGGACTATGCACATCCACAGCCACGCACACACTAAAAAACACACATTAACACACTCACACTCACACCCATACATATATATGTGTTTATACGCTAATGTGTGTGTACGTATATACATATGCGTGTATATACATCCATACATTCACATAAACGTATACACAGATGCGTA
>NC_142947.1:616829-631829 GCF_046866305.1 Octopus bimaculoides
AAAAAAGAAAAATATAAAAAAGGGGAAAGTGAGGGACGAGCTTTAGCAAAGTTGTTATTCGTATAACGCTTGAAAGGAAAGAGATGCTTCTTTAACGTTTCGGACTGAAGTTAGTTACCACAGAAAAGAAAAGAGGAAAAGCGATGGAAAGAAGACGAAGAAGAAAAAAATGTCAAATTAATCTGGTGTTTCAGTTGTCCAGTCTCAGGATCATTAGACAATATATGACCGAAGGGGGGACAAACACACACACACACTCGCACGCACACACACACACACACACACACACATATACATATACGACGGCATCTTTCAGTTTCCATCTACCGAAACCACTCATAAGGCTTTGGTCGGCCCGACGCTATAGCAGAAGACAGATGCCAAGGCGCCACGCAGTGGGACTGAACCTGGAACCATGTGCTTGGGAAGCAAGCTTCTTACCACACACCCCGAGAATTTAGGACAGCATAAGTCGTGATTGTTTCGCAGGTGATGATTGTATCTTCTTTTTTCTGTTCTCTGTTATATGTTTAGACAGCGGCCATGCCGGGGCACCGCCTTGAAGAACTGTTAGATGGGCGAAGCAACCCCAGTATTTTTATGCCTGACACTGATTTTATCGGTTTCTTTTGCCAAAGTGTTAAGTTATGGGACGTAAACACACCAACACCTGTTGCCAAGCAGTGGTGGGGACAAAGACACAGTTGCACATATATGTACGACGGGCTTCTTTCAGTTTCTGTCTATCGAGTCCAATAATAAGGCTTTGGTCGGCCCGAGGCTATAGTAGAAGACACCTGCCCAAGGTGCCACATAGTGGAACTGAACCCGGAACCTTGTGGTTGGGAAGCAAGCTTCTTGCCGCTCGGCCACTCCTGCGCTTCTGTAATTGAAAAAGGATTTTTGTTGCTATTTCGAGCAAAAATATTTAGCAAAGCAAGCTGCGTAGATGCTCCCTCCAGGTACTCTGATGTGTGTGTGTGTGTGTATGTGTGTGTGTGTGTGTGTGTTTGTACTTTTGTGCCAGAAAAAAGAGCGGTGAAGAAGGGAGGATCTCGTTTAGAGAGCAGCAATAAAGAACATTAATCGCAAAATACTACGACACAAAATATAAAAAGTGCAAGAGAGAATGAGAGAGAGAGAGAGAGAGAGAGAGAGAGAGAGAGAGAGAGAAAGAAAGAGAGAGGCGGAGAGACGAAAGGGGAAAAAATGGAGGAAAAATAAGGGAAAGAATAGAAGGAAGGGAGGAAGAGGGAAAGAAGGAATTAAAGAAAATTTGAAATTGTCTCACGAAAACACAACAAAAATGGTGAACACGACCGGCAAATTAGTAGCAATTTGAGCGCAATTTACATCGTTCACGTCACCACATCTCGTTGCAGATCACGTGACATTGTTAGGCTGTCTAAATTGCTTGTGTGATGTTCCCTCGGATCAAAGTCACCGCCGCCATCACCATCACCATCACCATCACCTTCATCATCATCAAATCACAATAACAGCGAAATATCCATGTCTACTATTCTCTGTGATTCTAGTGCGAGTTGACTCGTTTGGTCTGTGATATTCAGGTGTTATTTAACACTTGGCATCGTTTGGAGAGCTTTCCCTGGACGCTATCCTTCTGCAAATTCGGCGTATAAACAAAAACACACTATGTATGTGTGTCCGATAAGGTTAACATTATTAGAAGTGCTTTGACTTCGTAATTTAAACCCAACTTTTTCACCTTTCCATGGGCAATATTTTCAAGTGCCGTTCTTGTGTAGCGCCGCCATTAAATATCATTCTTACAATAGCTATTAACTGTGCTGTGTCTGATATAACTGTTAACTTGTCAAATTGTAGTGAGAACCAATCATATGTTACGAAGTCTGTCTTTCGTAGAATTTGAATGTCACTTGAAATGGCATGTATTTAACTTGTAATGCTTGTTGCCTAATACCAGTAAGACTTGTGTTACTGACATACTCTCACGTTTGTTGCAAAATCCATTAAATAACCTATCATCGCCTCTCTCTCTCACAAATGCTTCTTTTAACAAATCACCAACACAAAATGCTTTGTAATCTTTTTTTTTTTTGCCGTCTCGTTTTCCGATCGAGAAATTCTGAAAGAAGTAACATGTTTTAGATTTAGATATAGTTTACTGCCCTTCTATCGATTACTGGACTAATAGAATTGTGGAATATTTTCCCCTTATGATAAAAGTGGTACTGGCGAGTTAGAAATAACAGATTAGTGGATAGGTAAGATAACAACGAAATGTGAATACGACCACGTATTCTATAAACGGTAAAAAAGCCCCATCGTTCAACCAGTGTTCAACTAGACCTTAATTTTATCGACCCCCGAATGGATGAAAGGCGGAAGCGACCTCGGCGGAATTTGAACTCAGAACGGAAAGACGGATGAAATATCGCTAAGTATTCTTTTCTATTCTAGGCACAAGGACCGAAATTTTTTTTGGGGTGGAGGGAGCCAGTCTATTAGATCGACCCGAGTACGCAACTGGTACTTAATTTATCGACCCCAAAAGGATGAAAGGGACGGAATTTGAACTCAGACCGTAAAGACGGATGAAATACGACCAAGCATTACGTCTCACATGGTAACGATTCTGACAGCTCGTTGCTTTAGATGTGACTAATATTAACAACAGAACATACACGTAAAGCTGCAATACGTACTTGATTCATGTTCGTAATTATATCTGAATGGAGGAGAAATTTCTACGTGTATCTAAAGCAGTGAATCTCGACGGACACCATTGGCTAACAATAACGAATAAAAGGGAATTTCTGATTGAATATGGATTCAGAAGAGAATGAAATACGGTTAGAAAGGTTTACAATAAATTAAAGCCCATGTGAAAATGTGAAAATATGTTGGCATGCAATACATCGATCCATCAATACATGTGTGTATATGTATATATATATATATATATATATATATATATATATATATATATATATATATATATATATATATATACGTACATACATACATATACATAAACATATATATATATGTATATGTATATATATGTATATACATATATATACGTATATATAGATGTATATGTGTATATATGTATATGTATATGTATATAGATAAAGTAAAAGATAAAAGATACAACGGTCGAATAAATTGGGACACCATTCAAAAGATATAGAATGGAAGAAGTACAAGTCTCCGCTGCATAGTTATATTGTAAATAGTAATACAAAGACAATTTATAATTACCGAGAGCAAATTAAGAATAAACAAGGAGAAAGTATTATCATAAAGCCGAGTGACATATTTTGGCGCTGCGCCTCAGTTCGTTCTGTAAGTGAATATAAAAGAGAGTGAGAGATCATCTCACGAAGCAGAGCGGAAAACCTCTGCGTGGACTTTTGGATGGCTCTGCCTAACTTTCAGCTCGCCGGTTTTTATAACTTTTAGTCAAACTTCTAGAAATTTTGGCAGCATTATTTGGCTAGAAAATTGAAGGACTTCTTTTGAAGTTCACCGCGTCAATTCTTTTAATTCAGCCAAAGGTAAGTTTTCGACCGCACAGCCACTTCTGCACACACACACACATCTACAGGATGATTCAAAAGTCACCATACATAGGAACATTTTATTTTTTCATAAAAAACAGTTAAATAAGAAAAAAACTGTTTCTTATAAAAAAATAAATTGTTGCTATGTATGGCGACTTTTGAATCATCCTGTATATAGTCACCGTTTCGCTGCGCCCGGCGCCTGGGGGACGTCTTCCTCATTACGTTGGATGTTAAAACACCTAAAAGTCATAGACAGGCGAGACAACTCCAGCATTATGAGGGAGTGTCCACCCAGGCGCTACGCCACAGCAAATCGGCAAATAAATAAAACGCATTTAATGAGTATGTGCGGTCGATAATGTTTACAACACTTGCGGTGCTTTTAATTCACTGTGTTTATATATATATATATATATATATATATATATATATATACAAAAGAAATTTTAAAACAATAGGAAAAATGAAATGAAAAATGATGCTCTTAGCAAAAACAAACAAATGCATATTAATATTACACAGATAAATCGAGATATAATTAACTATAACGTATTTTGAGCAAATTGCCTTTATTTCTTGCGAATCTGCTGAACCATTTCCATAGATATGTGTGTGTGTCTATATATATATAAATATAGACATACACATATGCACGCACACCAACACACACAGACACATACATATGCATTTAGATATACATGCATATATGCATATATATATATATATATATATATATATATATATATATATATATATATGCATATATGCATATATGCATATATATATGCATATATGCATATATATATATATATATATATATATATATATGTATGTATATGATTTGTTTTGATTCGGAGAAAAAGCGGAACGATAAATGTAGTATAGTTATGTGATCCGTAACCGATTCGATTGTACAACCCGCCATTCACATAACCACTCATGCACAAACCTCCTGCTCTCTCCGAATCACTGACTGCATTTAATAATAATAATAATAATAGTAATAATAATAATAATAATAATAATACTAATAATAATAATAATAATAGTAGCAGCAGTTGAAGTAATAGTATTAATATTGTTAGTAGTAGTAGTAGTAGTAGTAGTAGTAGTAGTATTAGTAGTAGTAGTAGTAATAGTTAATCGATTTGTCTATATTTGTTACTTGTATGTCACGTGTTATTACGCTCCAACACGAAATGCAATCAACTGTTTTGTCTATTAATAAGTTAACGTCGTTACGCAAGTGATGATTTTGTAATTAAATCCCAAAATAACGTGGTAGATCTCGTTGCTATTTTTCTTGTTTAACCCATGGTCACCACTTGACGGCTGAACCTTTATAATCGAGGAGGTTCTAGCCATGGCCACCTCGTCGGGCATTTTTGGTATGTGTATTCATGTCTACATTATTCAGTATTTCCTATTTTTATTGTATTTTTGCTATTTAGCCCCAAAACTCCATTAGTCGGCCAGGCCTATAATCAAAGATGTACCAGCCGTGACCATCTCGTCGAACGTTTTTGGTATGCATACACCTAGGCGCTTGTACTATAACAATCAGTCAGCCAACCGTGACTATCTCGTCCAGTTTATTTGTCCAGGTCCACACTATTCAATATCCGGTGTATATTTATATTCTTTTACTCGTTTCAGTCATTTGACTGCGGCCATACTGGAGCACCACCTTTAGTCGACACCAGCGCTTATTCTTTGTAAGCGTAGTACTTATTCAATCGGTCCCCCTTTTGCCGAACCGCTAGTTTACGGGGACGTAAACACACCAGCATCGGTTGTCAAGCGCCTTTGGGGAGGGAACAAACACAAACACCCAAACACACACGCACATACATACGACGGGCTTCTTTCAGTTTCCGTCTACCACGAGCACCTAATTACACTATCACCATAACAGCCAACTGCTGCTGCTGTTCTGTAACAGACGCGGAACAGCTTGTGCGACGCTCGGCTCTCATCTGACAGCTTTATGACATTTTCCTACTGCACACATAATGTCATGATAATGTAAACATAATAACATTTTATTAAAAATTTGTAACATAATCTTTACCTTCAACTTCTGTTGATTTGAGCAATTTCACTTCTCTCTCTCTCTCTCTCTCTCTCTCTCTCTCTCTCTTCCCGCCTCTCTCTCTCCCTCCATCCACGCACTCTTCCAGTTCTCTCGCTACCAATATTTTTTTTTCATGATTTGCTCAATGTACTCTATGGCTGCGTAGCGTATCAAATACGATGTTTGTTTAATTATTATTACCATTATTATTATTATTATTATTATTATTATTATTATTATTATTATTATTATTATTATTATTATTATTATTATTATCATTATTTTTATCATTATTATTATTATTATTATTATTATTATTATCATTATTATTATTATTATTATTATTATTGTTGTTGTTGTTTGCATTATTATTATTGTTGTTGTTGTTACTACTACTACTACTACAATTCTTCTTTTTCGTCTTCTTCTTCTTCTTCTTCTTCTTCTTCTTCTTCTTCTTCTTCTTATTATTATTATTATTATTATTATTATTATTATTATTATTATTATTATTTTTATTATTATTATTATACAGCAGTGTTATTTTTATCCCGTGCTTTCACTGCACAACCGAGCGCAGATCTGTGTGCCTTGGGTATGTGCTGTAGTTTGTTGTGATGCTCGTATTTTCGCTCTATTGAAAGTTACTTATTTACGTAGGATCAGTGCAGTGCCTGGTAGTACTAGTTTCCATATGTCATATATACATTCGTAAGCCCTGATATTTTGGTTATGTATTTTTGTGAAAGTATTTTTTTTTTATCATACCTGATGCATCTATTGTCATAGGGATTGTTTCTGACACCGGCAGAATTTGACCTCGGAACGTAATTACAGACGAAATGTCATTAAGCATCTTGTCGACATGGCAACGATTCTGCCAGCTCACCATTCCTTTCTAATAAAGACATAAAGTCTGAAATTTTTGGGGAAGGGTCTTTGTCTTTTATTCTTTCGGAGTCGAAAATAGAATAAGTACTAGATGAGTACGCGAGTCGATGCAGCCAAACTAACACTCACACACACACACATACACACATACACACACGCTTCCAGGCTTTATGCTTAATAGTACGAAGAATTATTAATTTCCTTGTTACCAACACTGAAGTTACTCCATCTTTCCCTCATATTCTATGGACATAGAAAGGGTAATCTATCATTCCATAGGAGTCAGCTGCTGGAAATGACAAATAACCATTTCTTGGGATAATTTTACAACTGCGGTGATAATCGATTTATCACTTACCGAGAATTGTCAGTACTAACAAGATTACTCAACAGGCATTCTTGTCAGTGGGAAAAGCAACAGGCATCATTAAGAATTACCTTCTTCGTTTCCTTTCTTTGAACAATTCAAAAGTCATCTACCGAGAGATATTCTTCGAACGTGTGTTGGTTGCGTCTGAGCGCCATCTATTATCCGTTGCATTTTATCTTATACCTGTTTACAGTCATTGAACTGCGGCCATGTTGTAGCACTGCCTTGAAAGGTTTTAGTTAAAAACATCGACCCCCCCACTCGCAAAAAAACCTTATTCTTAAGGTATGGTATTGTACTTAATCTATCGATCTCTCATTTGTTGAACCACTAAGTTAAGGGGAATTAAATAAACCAACACCGGGTGTCAAGTGATGAGGTGGGGAGTAGAAAATACAAAGTCATACATACATACATACATACATACATACATACATACATACATGTATCCATATATACATGCTTGATTACAATGCAGTAAGAAGTGTAACCCTAGGGTTTTCGGTCGGCGGGCGCCGAATATCCCTCTCATTTATATCATTCATATTTCATCATCTCTCATTTCATTAATGTATGCGTCCAGCCCGCTTTGCTTCTTGCAATTCTTTATAAAGCCTTATGGCCAATTTAATGAAATATAGAAGAGGTACCCTCAAACATCGTGTCGGGTTTACAGGTAAATAACCAAGGTCCAGCTTGTAGTTCGTTGTAAATGTTTTTGCATTTCATAGACGTTAGTATCTTAAATTAATAACACAGACAAACTCAGCGGTGCAGAGAATGTGACATAGATCGGTTAAAACAAAGTAATAACATATATACTCCAACCGACGGACCATCAGGTAGTTTCTTTTCTGCCCAAATTCAAACTCGAAGTGCTTACTGATAAGTTGGGGTTTAGAATCTGAAGATAATTTCATATTCACGTGGTTTCAGGATTGATCCGAACACGTGTTACACCGGGGAGATGTCTTCTATAATACAACAGTGAGAGTTATACATATACATATATATATATATATATACATATAGAAACAACAGCCACAACAAGTGCACGCGTTTATAACATTCCGCCGACTAAGAATCTCATGATATAATTAATTATGAAGTATTGTTGCTCCGGTGACAAAGTAATGTCACATTTAAAATATTTTATTCGACATTATATTTAGTTTTATTTCCCGTTTATTTACATGAGAGACGTGTGTACGTATGAGTACGTACGTGCGTATGCATGCATGTATGTATGTATGTATGTATGTATGTATGGTCGTATGTATGCATGTGTATTTATGGGTATATGAATGTATGCATATACATACATACATGCATACATATATACATATATATATATATATATATATATATATATATATATATATATATATTCGATTATCAGTATACTTATACTCTACATATACAGAAGTGTAAATAAACGTATGTATGTGCGTGTGTATGTATATATATATATATATATATATATATATATGCTAGCAAAGAAATACGCACACAAACATGCCCACATAAACACACACACATAAACGCACACGCATATATATATATATATATATACACAAGTATATATATTACGTACGAGTGTGTGTCTACGTGTTCGTGTGTGTGTGTGTGTGTGTGTGTGTGTATTAATTGTTGGCCCTGTTTGATGTGTTTTAATATAACAAGAGAGAATTCCTAGCCACAAGCAGACTTCACAGTGACCCGGTGACCTTTCAGCGTGGCAAATCATTTGACTAAATTCTGATGGGAAATATTTCACCTACGAAAATGTTTGACGTCACACGAAGTCATCTGAGGACTTATCGTTTGTGTTGGTCCTTTGGTGTGAGGGTTAGGGTTAGGGTTAGGGTTAGGGTTAGGTCTATGAAACAGAGAGAGAGAGAGTGAGAGAGAGAGAGAGAGAGAGATAGAGAGAGAGAGGGGTAGACAGACACAGAGATGAAGGGAAAAACAGTATGAGCAGAACAGATATAGTCTAAAAGACAGAAAGACTGAATGGTATAAATACATACATACATACATGCACACATACGTACATTCATACACACATTCATACACATACACATACATACATACATACATACATACATACATGCACACATACGTACATTCATACACACATTCATACACATACACATACATACATACATACATACATACATACATACATACATATAAACAGACAGACAGAATGAAAGACATACACCACATATGTACACATACATATGCATGTATCTATCTATCTACCTATCTATCCGTGCATATATATATATATATATATATATATATGTCCATGTGTGTATGTATGTATATGTATGTATATATATATATATATATATATATATATATATATATATATATATATATATATATATATGTGTGTGTGTGTGTGTGTGTGTGTGTGTGTGTGTGTGTGTGTGTGGCGTGAACATGGTGAGGTGTTTGACAGTGAGAGTTAGAGATGAAAATAGAACGAGTGAGGCCACACAGCGGGAGAAATAGAGAAACAAACAGACGATCGAGACTAAACAGCAAAAGGCGAGGTCTTCTCTCTTTTCTCAATAAATTAAAAAGATAAAACATTTTAAATCGCTTTTATTTTTTCACATCCATTCTAAATGTTTCAAATTCTCTAAAGTGTTAAACCATCAGGCAATGCGTTCTATGGAAGAAAATTGACACATGAAAGAAATGATTTTCTTGTTTATACGCCGATGACGTCACTGTGGTGGTATCGAAAAACAAATTCGTTGCCATAATTGGCACCGCTCTCAGGGACTACGAAACGGTATCAACAGCGAAAATTAACCAGAAAAAGTCGGTTGGCTTGTGGCTTGGAATAAAGAACTATCGTACATTCTACAAGAATTGCTAGGAAGAGTCTTTAGATTTGAGAAGTCTTGTTGTCATCAAACATCAAAATAAAATACCTACTAGCTAAATTAGCATGCTCTAGAATGATACTACTACTACTACTATTACTACTACTACTACTACTACTACTACTACTACTACTACTACTACTACTACTACTACTACTACTACTACTACTAATAATAATAATAATCTCATGCATAAGATAGAGAATAGGAAGCCATACATAGTCTTAATTGAGAAAGAAAGCAAACTATGCTGGATCATAGATATAGCATGCCCAGCAAGGTATGCGATAAAGAAGAAAGAAGAGTCGAGAGATATGATAGGTCAGCTTGGGAGGTTAAGCAGTTGTTTTCTCTATCTCATGGTCATACTGAATCATAAAATCCCATAGGATCTTTGCATTTCTATTTTCGACGATGCCTTCAGTTTTGTGGTCGTACCAATTTTTTGCTCTGTCAAGTCCAATAATTGTCGGATCCCTGGGAACAGTGAGCAAACATCTCGAGAAACAAATAGGGAACAAATACGTGGAACAAATAGGGGCTGTAATAAGGGTGGAGCACTTGCAGAAAACAGCACTGCTTGGAACCACTCGAATACTCCGGAAGGTGCTCGAAAAATAAGAGGTGTTACCTACAGCTGACACTGTAGTACATCTCCAGCATTAGAAGTTGTGCAAAGACAATAACAATAATAATAATAATAATAATAATAATAATAATAATAATAATAATAATAATTTCTACTATAGGCACAAGGCCTGAGATGTTGGGGAGGGCTGTAGATTATAACGAACCCCCAATGCTACAGGGAGTACTATCTAAAAATTAGAAAACTGACTCAAAAGTTTTTTTTTTATTGTGGATTATGTATTAAATGATTGAGAAATGTCTAAAAGTAGAAAGATATTAATACAAGATTTACCGCACTATATTAACTGCCAGAGACCAGTCTACTTATAAATAAGTATTTAAAATGATAAGGGGGAAAGATTCAATGAATTAATAAAAAAAAACTTACAATAATGATTTCTCGGTATACCTATTTTGATCAACTCATAAATATCTGGGGATATTTAATGAAAATATGAAAATAATAAGAAAAAGGAGAAGAAAAATTGAAAACTGAAAAATAATTTATAATTGATTGAGCGAAAGAGAATTGAGTACAAGTAAAGAATATGGAGTAAAGTAGCCTAGCTGCAGACAAATCGATTAATATCTGTATAGAATATAATATCTGTAAAGAATACAAAGAGTACAAATAGATAATACAGCATATATATATATATATATATATATATATATATATATATATATATATATATATATATATATATATATATATATATATATGTCGTCTAAGGCGATAGTGATACACAATAAGAGAAAAAATATTGATTGCTAACAGGAGGACAGCTCTATGTAAAAAAAACCAAGTGATATACGATAGGCGGTGAATAAATGATACTGCAGGTGAGCGTTCGAAGTCAGTAGGAACGTTATATTGAGGAGAAGTTAAGTATAGAAAACATTTCTAGTAGAGAAGATAACATATGTCTTAGTACGAAAAAAAAGGGGTAAATTGTTAACCAGAAAAGTTACCCATTTTCTAAAATAAGAAACTGTTAAAGTATGTGTTTGAATGAATTAGTTCTTTCAAGTTTGCTTTTTATTCATTAAAAAGGTCTCATCGGAAAAGAATTTGGAGTGCATCAGCTGTTTAAGAATTACAAGCTTTACTTTTTCCAGTTATTTTTGAAGATATATTTAGATTATACCATTTCAGGTCAAGTGGTATGTTGCTTTCAATAAGTTCCAGATAAATCTGGGTAAAGAAGTAATGTTTCTTTCTTTTTATGTAACAGAAGCTGTATGTGGTAAAATAAAACCTGGTTTTAAAGTCATTGGCGGTGAGTCTAATAAACATTTTGTAAGGACAGGGCTTTGCATGTGTACCATGTTCTTAGCAGGATAGAAGTATCGAAAGAAACGGTTCTTTGAGAAGTTTCTCTGAGACAGTATATAACAGCTAGTTATGTCTCGTGCTTGTATACACATATATGTTATACATGCCACTATTCTAACATGAAATTCTTTCAATTGAGAATGTTAATTTAATTCTAGTTTGTCTAGTTTTCGCATAATTCAGTAAATGTTTTGTTTACCGATTTTTAAATCGAAAAAAATTCAGCTTGGCACAAACGTCCGGATTATTAGTCACTGACACGACGAAATTAAGTCAAAACAACATGATTGCCAATCTATCGGCGTTCTGAGTAAAGCCCTGTGTTTTAACCACAAAAATCTAATTCAGAAGCTGCCCTGAGACAAATTTTTACATCTGGCACCGTTCCACATTTTGTATACACCTTATAAATTTTATATCCACCGGTATTTTAAGCCAACACTGTTTCAAGTGTGTTTATAAATTGTTACAATATAATTTTTTCTGGATTTGTTTATAATTATATCTCTGGTTTGTAACTCGTAAACAATTCTAATCCAGGCTTTGACTAATCCAATAAATTAGTTATGTATGTTTGCACGTGCTTGTGTATACGCAAGCGCTGGTGTATACGTAGTTTGTACACAATTGCTAGTATATACGAACCTTTTTTATATTGATTTATGGATGTATTTGCTGTTCCCCTTGCCGTATACTAGTTTTTCCGTTAATATATTTATATCTGCATTTAATCTTATTTATTCTCCTAATATCCTGTTTCTTTTATTTCTGTAGTAATTAGATTCTTATCTATTTGTCTATGACGATATTATTCTAATATCGTTTATCTTTTATCCTTTACTTGTTCAAGCCTGTAAGCTGTGGTCATACTAGGATATTAATGATGGTATTGCTTTCCTTTTACTGAAATGCCATCTTTAGATGGCATTTAGCGAATGTTTGATTTCGAATTTGCCTTTCTCGGTTGTGTTTCTTGCCATGAAACAGAGTGTAGATGGCTTAATTGCTTTGCAAAGACTTCTATATCCACACCATGTCGGTCTCTAAAAACTCGCGACAGTATATTGAAAAGCTACTGTCTTTTGACCGTTAAGCTATTGAAGTCTCGTCCCAAGTTTGGGCGCTGAGAATGGAATCTTCGGCATTGCCAAAGGTTAGTGAAAGTCCTTCATGGACCTTCCAGACATATATTAATGCATAACTTTCTCGTCTTCGCTCCTCAGAATAGAGTCTCAACATTTTCAGCCTTTCCCAGTAGCTGACATGCTTCATTGGGGAAATCCTCTTCATGTAGCAGCGTTAGATTGCTTCATTTATTTTAAATTTGCATATTGCTGCATTTCATTTAAATCTACATATTGCAATTAGGAAAAATAATCTAGACCGTTGGGACAAATATTCCCCAGAGAACCGGCTACATATCATTGTCAGGTCAGTAATATGAGCTTGAAATGACGCATCATTACTCATGTTAATGGTCAAGTGACGTAAAGATTGTAATTTTAGGATTGTTATCAACTCGTGATTCCATGTATATTTTCTGCATTGCATTTAATTTTGTGTGCCGATAGAAGAAGGCTCGAAAATTTGCGGCATTAAATTGCATGTTATTTTATTCAGATCCCTTACACATAGCATTTAAGTCTGTTTTCAGTTGCATAGCATCTCCAGGGTTCTTTATCGTCTGTCATACTTTTGTATCGTCTGCATCATTCGTGAAGGTGACTGTTTTCATCTAACAGCAGCTTGTAGCATGAAATTCTGTTGAATCTATGTTTAAAACGCTTCTTTATTTCCTGTCAGATTTGACACGAAGTCTAATAATATCGGTTAGATTAGAATTCTTTTATATTCCTGTGCCTGTTGTGTAATACGTGATATATTTTGATTTTGGTTACATATATTCCCAGAACAAATTTCTTTCTCTGTTTGTAAACTCACTTAATAAATTTTTAACAGCTTATACTTGTATCCTGTTGGTATTAAGAATTTATTTCGTTATTTTCATCATCTTTCTCTCAAATCTGTAATTTCCACACTGTTTGAAATCTTGTTCATGTTAAGGAACAGAAGTTTCTCTACAGACTTCTCTAGATACTGGAAATTCAGGGCCAATATTTCGGCGCTTACGCACAAAACTTGGAGCAATGTCAACAAGTCCAAGTAACAAATAACAGAATAAAACAATGGACACACAGGCACGAACGCCCGCCCACCCGCACACACACACACACACACACACACACACACACACACACACACACACACACACACACACACACACACACACACATACACACACACATATCTCGCTTAAGCCTAGCGATACTAATAAGGTGTCTATACTAATATGTCTTTGTCTATCTATCTATCTATCTATCTATCTATCTATCTATCTATCTATCTATCTATCTATGAGTGACCCTCTCTACATTCATATTTTCATTGCCCGCAGTCTGTTATAATTTCCATCCAACCCAATGTCTAAAGCACTTTCAGAAAAACAACCTATAAGCTGAAAACCAAAAGGGAAATATTTTTCGCTCGGTGCATTAACGAAAGAAGAGCTACTTATAAAAGGATTTGTGGATTACCAAAGATCAAACAGAAACTGATGGTGAAGCCTATAAAATTCTGGCTGACGAATAAAATATCGCTATTTGTCTTAGTTTCCATTGTTGAAACTATACCGAAGGAGAGTTGTACCATAAAACAGTAACATTTCAGGAAGGAAACTGTAATGAAGAAAATGACTGCATTTTTGATAACGATTGTGAAATAATAAAGTTGAATTATTAGTAATTTTATTCACCAATATATTTTATATTTGTATTTAGCTGAATTGAAAAAAAAAAAAGAAAAAAAAAAGAAAAATGAACAGGTTACAAAAGACGGAAAGAAATATATATTGAAATAAAAGATTTGTTGGAGAGGCGTAAACTTGTGAATATTTCATTTAACGGTATTGGATTTTATTTTATGTCATCAACTTTCTAGAGAGACGACGTTATGGGAGGACTGCCTCTTTCTCTCATTGTCTCTCTCACTCTCTCTCTTTATATGTATTTATATAAGTATGTATGTATGTATGTATGTATGTATGTATATACACACACATATATATATATATATATATATATATGTATATATATTGCTTGTAGTTATATATATATACATACATATATATATATATATATATATATATATATATATATATATATATATATATATGCGTATACACACAC
>NC_142947.1:646829-666829 GCF_046866305.1 Octopus bimaculoides
ATGAAGTGTTACAAGATGCCATAGAAATTATTAACTTTATTAAAAATCGGGCATTCAAAAGTTGCTTCTTGCAAATCTCTGTAAAGAAACGGAATCCTATTTCGGCAAACTTTTATTGAGAACAGAAGTGTAATGGCTGTCAAATGAATGAGCTTCGAAACGGTTATTAAAATTTTAAAAAATGAAGTCTTAATAATCTTGTTATGACAAAATTCAGATTTAGCTAATTTGTTTCACAATGAAGACTATTAAGCAAATTATGCCATTTGGCGGATGTTTTTGGAAAACTTAATGAACTTAATACGTCTTTACGAGGAGAAAACACTAATATTTGACTGCTTAATTCTGAAATACAAAACCCCATGAAAAAATTTAAACATATGGAAATATGCAATAGAAAATGATGAATTAGAAATGTCTTCATATAAATATGATTGTAGTTTTGAAAATACATCGGATTTTGATTTGATCAGACAGATAATAATTGATCATTTAGAAAGTCTGGAAAGTAATTTCCACAAAATAGCATTTGCCAGAATTAGACAATAGGATTAAATCAAAAAATTCATTCATAAATGAATCAGAGTGTGTAAAACATCTGCTTTTAAAAGCGATGGAAGAATATGCATAACTTCCAAGTGATTCAACTCGCAGGCCGGGTTTTCTATGAAAAACTTGAATGCGTTTTCGTTTGCTGTTCCTGCTGAATTTCGAATTTTGTTGGAATTAGGGATGAAAATATTTCAGCCATTTGTCACAGCATATTCGTACGAATCTGAATTTTCTGTTGACTGGAATTCGTTGATCTTTTGTCTTTTCTTTTACTTGTTTCAGTCATTAGACTGTGGCCATGCTGGGCCACCACCTTGAAAAGGTTGCCAACAGCCTACCTTCTCCCTCTTCGATACGCTCTGTACTATTAAGTTTAGCGACCTCTGACATTAAGTTTAGCGACCTCTGACATAGTGACATTAAAACATTCAGGTACATTAAAACAGTATTCATAGTCTCCAGAACATCTTTTGTTTTCTTGAATGATAATTTGAAACTGAGTGTGTATGTGCTTGTGTGTTTGCGTGCGTGTTTGTGCATGTGTGTGTGTTTGTGCGTGAGTGTGAGTGTGTGTGTGTATGTGTGTGAGTGTGTGTGTGTGTGTTCATGTCTGTGTGTGCTTGTGTGTTTGTCTGCCTGCTGGTGCGTGTGTGTGTGTGTATCTATATGTGAGTATGTGTGTGTGTGTGTGTGTGTGTTTGTGCGTCTGTAAGAGAGATATTGTTCTTAGGATGTGCCTGCAGCAGAATTATGGTAACAGTACGGATTTCTCTAGAAACAAAGATTAGTCTTGAGCGAGAAACAGCAATTGACGTCATATATCACGTGATCACGCGAACACGGAACGAACACGATGCAGTGTTGTATTAGACATTTCTTCAAAACCGATTCAGGTGAACTGACGACCTAAACACGGATTAAACACAACCGTAGGTCGGATTCGACTAAAATGCAGTGCTCCAGCATGGCTGCAATCAACATACCCGAAACAAGTGAAAGAACAACAGAGTACAAGAATGCTTATATATATATATATAGCGTGAGTGAGAGAAAGCAAAAGAAAGCGAGACTCAAAGGAACATTGCACCAGTTATGTCCACGAAATATATCAATGGAATATGTTTGTGTGTGTGTGTGTGTGTTTTTGTTTTCTTTGGCAGCTACGTCTCTAAGTCTATGTAACATTATAAATACTTGTAGAAGGGTTACTAGGATACAGAATATTGTAATGAACTCAGAACTAATTAATTAATTGAAATTCCATTCATAATGAGAAGGAATTTTAATGAGCTTAATGGTAAATTCTGAAGAAGAGACACAGGGTATAGAACTTTTAATTAGAATCAATTATAATTAAAATTAATTAAGAATAAAGTAAGGAGCAATCTGGTCAATGGCGACTTGGGCGACACCTGTATGCACGTATTTCTATTAATTTCTTCCTCCTCAGTGAAGCGTGGCTGTGTGGTAAGAACCATATGGTTCCGGGTTCAGTTCCATGTCGTGGCACCTTGGGCAGGTGTTTTCTATAGTCTCAGGCCTACCAAAGCCTGTTGAGAGGATTTGGGAGACGGAAACTGAAAGAAGCCTGTCATATATATGTATACACTGGCGTAGCTAGGGGGTGGTGTAGTAGGGGGAACATTTCAAGGGGCGCTACTTTTGGGTCTGCTGTAGGCAATATGTATTTATTGTAGGGTCCGGGAGCGGCAAACGGTAGGGCCGTCCCGAGCGGCACACTCTCTAGCAACGCTAGTGTATGTTTATATGTATGCAGACAGAATCTGAAAAAAGCCTTAGATATAAATATGTGGCTATGTGGTAACAAGCTTGCTTCCCAACCACATGGTTACGGGTTCAGTCCCACTGCATGGCACCTTGGGCAAGTGTCCTCTACTATAGCCTCGGGCTGACCAAAGGCTAGTGAGTGGATTCGGCAGACGGAAAGTGAAAGAAGCCCGTCGTATGTATATATATATATATATATATATATATATATATATATATAAAGTCACACACACACACACACACACCCACACACACACCCACACACACCCACACACACACCCACACACACACACACACACACCAAGCTATCCATTTCTCCAGCCAGTTACTAAATCCGTCCTGTTCCACAGCCTCATTTTTTGTTTGTTTTTGATTTTCCATCTACTAGCGTACACACACACACACACATACGCACGCAAAAATACACTCAATCTCGCACGCGCACACATCACCCTTGCACAGACACACACACGTGCGCGCGCGCAATCACACAGCGCTCGCACGCCTCCGACGACGCTGACGTTCAAACGCCCACCACAGGCCCTGCCCTTAACTCCTCTCTCCCCTCAGCCTCACTCCGATGCTAAACGCCAGTCAACATTTTGCGCACCGGCGTTGTCATAGCAACCGTCCAGTTGCTCTTCGTCTTCTCTGCAACAGTTCTAGGAGAGTCGAATATCCTCCAGCTTGCTGCAGCACTGGCTTGATCAATAAGGATATATGTCTGATAGTAATGGGAAACACACGCACGCGCACACACACACACACACACACACACAAACGCACGTATACACATACGCACACGCACAGGCATTCATACACACGCGCGTACACACACACACACTCTCACACTGACACACACAGATAGACACATGCACATATGCGCACATACATATATAGACGCATACAGACAGATTACACACAAACACGTACACACAAACACACGCACACAAATACACACATACATTCAAACACATGTACAAACACACTTACACACACTCACACGCACTCACACAAACACACGCATAGATACACATACACGCGCACAGACACATGTACACATACACACGCACTCACGCAGACATATACGCATATAGACACAGAAATATACATACACGCACATACACACACTCACACACACACACACACATTACTTATATGTATATAGAAGTGATAAATATATAGATACATACATTTATACATATATATATATATATATATATATATGTGTGTGTGTGTGTGTGTGTGTGTGTGTGTGTGTGTTTGCGTGTCTGTGCTTGATAACCGATGCTGGTATGTTTACGTTCCCGTAACTTAGCGGTTCGGCAAAAGATATCGGATAGAATAAGTACTAGGCTTACGAAGAATAAGTCGACTAAAGGCGGTGCTCCAGCATGACCGCAGTCAAATGACTGAAAGAAGAATAAAAGTGTAAAAGAACACACACACACACACTCACACACACAAACACACACACACACACACGCGCGCGCGTATATATATATTGACACAGATATATGCGTGTGTGTGTGTGTGTGTGTGTGTGTGTGCAGCTGCTGCGCTCGATGTGCTTGTGGCAGCTGATAACAACGATGCTAGTGTTGGAGTTACTACTACTACTACTACTACTACTACTACTACTACTACTACTACTACTAGTGGTAGTGGTTAGGAAATAGTAGCAGTGGCAGCGATGCTGGTGATGCTGGCGCAGTTCTCGTTCTTGGTTGCGTCTCTGTCCCTCGTAGCTGGCGGTGGTGATACTAGCTGAGAATCTGTTGCTAATGTCGTGGGCGTTGTCAGCGTTCCTGTTGGTCGTATCAGTTGCTAATTGCACGTCTGTTATAATTGTCCTTATTGTCAGCGTTACCATTATTATTATCGTTATTGATACCGTTGTTGTTGTTGTTGTTGTTGTTGCTATTGATACATCACTTACGCTTTTGTTGTTGTTGTTGCTATTGATACATCACTTATGCTTTTGTTATTGTTGTTGCTGCTATCACAAATGCTGTCGTCGACGTTGCTGTCTGCTAAAGAAAGGGGGGAAAAACACAGCAACAAAAAACAAAACAACTTAAAACCAATTGTTGACACTATATGCGTTGTTGCTATTGTGATTGAGTCATAGCTGTTGCTACCAGCAATATTTCCGTTGTAGTTGCTATGTAGCTGTCGCCATCATCATTGTTGCTACTGTAGCCGTTGCTAGACAAAATACTACTGTAGGTATTACTAACACTACACTTGCTCTGTCCGTTGCTATCATAACTCTTATTTCATCTGTTGCTATAACTACTATGACTGCAAGTGTTATCGCAACTGTTGCTATCACCATTGTTGCTATACCTGTTTCTATCACTGGTGTTGTTTTATACAATGCTGTCATGACTGTTCTATTTGCAGCTATCATCACCGTTAATGAAACTGTTGCTAACACTACCATCACTCTACCTGTTGCTACCGCTAATGTTACTAATACTACCATTACTCTAACTTTTGCTATCGCTAATGTGGCTATCATAACTGTTTCCGCCTTGGAAACTATATATGTTGCTATCACTACGTTGCTATAGCCGTTTCCATCACTATTGTAAATGTATATGTTGCTATCACTAATGTTAACGTATTTGTTGTTAACTCTACTGTTACTACATCTGTTGCTAACATTACTATTGCCGTATCTGCAGCTATCACTATTGCTATGTCTACTGTTGCTGTATCTGTTGCTATCACTGTTGTTAATCTGTTGCTATCTCTATTCTTATTGTATGAGCTGCTGTCACTACTTGTGTTCAATTTGTTGCTATCGTTATCGTGGCTCTATCTGCTGCTTCCTTTAATGCTGTTGCTGTTTTCGCTGTAACTGTTGCTAAGACTTCTCCGTTTGTTCTTCTTGTTGTTACAGCTATTTAGTTGCTATCGTTTACTTGTTTCAGTCATTGGACTGCGGCCATGCCGGGGCACCACCTTGAAGGATTCAGTCGAAGAAATTGGCTTCAGTACTTACTTTAAAAAAAAACAAAAAAACAAATCTGGTATCTATTCCGTTGATCTTTTGTTGCGGCACCACTAATTGACGGGTACATAAACAAACCATATCGGTTGTCTAGCAGTGAGAGAGGGAGCAATCATGAGCATAAACACACACACACACATATATACGACGGGCTTCCATACAGTTTCCAGCTACTAAATTTACTCATAAGGTATTGGTCGGCCTGGACCTTTATTAGAAAACACTTGCCCAAGGTGCCGCACAATGCGAATGAACCCGAAACCAGGTGGCGCAAAGTGAGAACCCACCACTATCACTCGCATTGCTGTTGTTGTTGCTTTTATTGTCATTGGTGAGTTTGTTTTTGTCCGAAAGCGCCCCAGATACAGATCACCTATGATTATAATTTAACGATCTTCCAACCAGGACCATCCTGCCATTTTCCTGATACAATTTCCTTTTCCTCACATAAAACTAACCACTATGTTTGCTCTCCTGTCAATGACAGCTTTTGGCTTGAGGTTGATTTCATTGTTATTTCTTTTTATCAAACAGGATGAGCAACCACTCAGAGATTTCTTCGTTGTCACGCCACTGGCGTTGTTATTCTTATTGTTGTTGTTGTTGTCACTATTGTTTTGCTCAAGTTCAGCCTTGACCAGGCAGATCTATAGCCATAGTTGTTAAAGGTGCCGTCATCCCAAATGGTCAAACGGTTTATTATCGCAGTTTACAATATTTAATGTCTCTACCTTTTTATCATCGGTCAAAGACGTGATGACGTGTGATCCGAGAGAGTCATTTGGCTGTTGTTTCTGGCATGTTGAACCGCTATGCATCGATACATATATATACATAAATGTATACATCTATGTGTGTGCGTGTACATATTGATGCATACGTGTATGCGCTACACACACACACACACACACACACACACACACACACACACACACACACACACACACACACACACACACACACACACATATATATATATGCATATATTTATGTTCACATATATATGAAGAAGTATCTGTGTATATATCTCTCTGCCTGTCGGTCCGTCTGTCCTTTTGTCTGCCTGTCTTCTACCAGTACATACATACACGTATGCCTATTTGCGTACATATACATGTACATATATATAAAAATGTGTTTGTGCGCGCGTGTGTGTGTGTAGATATCTGCGTATACGTGTATGCACACACAGATAGTTATATTGTATATATTCATATATATGAATAAATGTATGTATCTATATATACGTGTGCATGCGTTTGTGTGTGCGTGTGTGTGCGTTTGTGTGTGCGTGCGTGTGTGTGTGTGTGTGTGTGCGTGTGTGTGTGTGTGTATGTGCATATGCATATGTAATTATAGGCGTTTGTGCATGTATGCAACCTGAACACAGCTCCTGCATCACTTTATCAACCACAACCACAACCACAACCGACACCGAACTCCTCAATTCTGCAGACCTAATAAATACTCGTTAATTACATCGTGCTTCTCCCAACGCCTACACCAGAAAAACTGCACCTCTTTCCCACCCTCTCTCCCTCCATCCTTCTCCTTTCTCTCTCACCTTCTCACCCTCTCTCTCTAGTTTTTCGCTTTCCCTCCTTGTATGTTGTCATCATTCTTAACCTGCCGGCCATGACAAATATTATGCTTTTCCTCTCTCAACTCAGTCTCAGGTGACACCTGCTACGAACAACAAGCGAGAAGGCGTCACAAAACGAAAGAAGTCACTGTTTATACACTCAAGGCTTCCTTGCTCTTTCAGATCGACTCGGCGCTAACGAAGCTAACTTGTTAATTATAAAATAATATTCCAACCACCTACAGCATTAATCTACTCCTCCCACTACGTAACGAGCTGGAAAAAAACTGAAGAACTGAAGAAGTGAAGAATTTCCAAATGGCAAACGACCGAGCTAGTGTGCCAAGAATATTACGGCAGTTGAGGAATGTCGTTATGGGTCTGTTTGGAAATGGTATTAAAAAATTGGAGCAGAAGAAGGCCACATCTGTAAAAACATTTTATATAAATTATATAGGACGGTGGCAAAGCCGTGTGGTAAATAAGGTCGCTTCGCAATCACTTGGTTTCGGGTTCGTTCGTAAAATGTGGAAAATTGAGCAGGTCTTCTCTATGATAGCCTCGGGCCGACTGATACCTTGCGAGGGACTTCGGTAGATGGAAACTGTGTAGAATCCCGTCGTATCTATCTATCTATCTATCTATCTATCTATCTATCTATCTTATTTTTCATTTCCTTTCGAAATTATCCCTAACTTTTGTGGTATGTAGTATTTTGCTGCTATTTCTAGCGAGTAGATGTCCTATTATAGGCGTCTCTGCATTTTAAATGAATAATATCTATCTATCTATCTATCTATCTAACCCAAACGCCACAACCACCACCACTACGATCACCACCACCACTACCACCACCACCACTACCACCGCCGTCGCCTCCGCCGTCGCCTCCGCCGTCGCCTCCGCCACCGCCACCACCACCACCACCGCCGCTGCCACCGCCACCGTTGCTACCGCTATTCTCTTCACTCCCTTGTTTTCAATAGTGCCTGCTCTTCAGTTGTCTTCGTAGGTAGGTAATATGAAGCATTAACCAGAAATTAGACACATAGTATTGGTCAACCATTGGTTATACTCAGAGCAGCAAAAAGGAAAATAAACTCCCAAATAATATATCCTTCTTGAAAGTTTTTCCAGAACAGGCACAGTCCGTACCGGTTTCAACCAGATTGCTGAATAGAAAAATAAATAATAAGATATTAGCTACATGAAGACACTATAATAACCTGCTTAACTTTACTATCTCCACATCAATTGCTGTGTAAAAGATGGAAACGTGGTGCTTGCGAAAGGAGCATCTTAACCAATCAGCAATCGCGTTTGCACCAAAGAGAGTGATGACAAAATTAGATACGTGTTTGTTTTTACGATGTTCTGCTTATCCTTTCACACCTCGACTACCGGTTGATACTAACAGGTACCGGTGATTCACTGAGGCGAACAAAGGGCAGGTGATGCTGTCCTCGCCTCGAATTAATACTAGTTGCAAGCGTTCAAACAACAGCAACAACAATGGTAATTCTTTCTATATATCTATGAATGTGTATGTGTGTATGTCTTTGTGTCAGTGCTTGTCACTTCCACCGCCACACCACTTAACTGGTGCTGATCTATTTTCGGCCCCGTAACTTATCGCTTCGGCAAATGAGACCGATTAAGTAAGTACTAAGGCTTAAAGAGAATAACTTCTGGGGGTCGATTTCTTCGACTAAAAATTCTTCAAGAGGATGCTCCAGCATGGCCGCAGTCATATGACCGAAACAAAGAAAAGATGAAAGATACACGCACATACCATGAAGTCGGTCTAGTTAATTGCATCGTTCCCCAGTACTCAGCTGGTATTTATTTCGTCGACTTTGAAAAGATGAAAGGCAAAGTCGACCTCGACAGAATTTGAACTCAGAACGAAAAGCTCCTAAGCATTTTGTCCAGCGTGCTAACGATTCTGCCACCTGGCAGCTTTAACACAAATAATAATAATAATAATAATAATAATAATAATAATAATAATAATAATAATAATAATAATAATAATACAGCAACAGCAGCTGCCGCCGATACACACACGGCTGCAACTGTACCAATAGTGTTTTGTATCAGCTAGCAAGTACTGCACCGTCACTAGCAGTAAGCAGAGGAATTGCACTAGTAGTAGTAGTGGTAGTAGTAGTAGTAGTAGTAGTAGTAGTAGTAGTAGTAGTAGTAGTAGTAGTAACAGCAGCCAGCATGTACACCCAACAGCATTAGCTGCAGTAATCTCCACCACCACCACCACCACCACCACCACCACCACCAACAACAACAACAACAACAACAACAACATCATCAACAACAAGAACAACAACAACAACAGGGGTCGCAACAGCTTCAATAGTTATTGGTTAATCTGCATGGTTTCTTGTGTCGCTAGAAATAGCAAGCATGTTCTCTTAAATCTCATGCTACTGTCTTAAAACAAGAAGGACTAGACTAAATAAGTTAATACTTAGACAGATGGCCATGGGTGGATCGGTTTTGTAAACAGTTTTGCGTAAACATAGCAAACCTGAGTACAAATGACAACAGCAGAGTCAGCAACAACCGCAGCAGCAATAACAGCAGTAGTAGTAGCATCATCATCAGCAGCAGCAGCAGCAATAGTTTAAAGAGTATTACAGCAGCAGCACTAAAATGTAGTAACAGCAGCAACTGCAGCAGCTTTTGCAATGAAGAACTGCAAGGAACTGCAGCAACGACGGCTGCAGCAGCAGCAGCAGCGACAAGCAAGAACTGTAGCCAACTACAGCAGCAACAACGGTAGAAGAGAGCAACAGCAGCAGTGAGAACTATTAGCAACTACAACAGGAGTTTCAGCAGCACTAAACCCATCAGCAGCAGCAGCAACAGCAGCAACTACGGTTACAATCAGCAGCAGAGACAACTTACAACAGAGGCGGTAAATGATAAGGAGCAACAGCAGCTGAGAACCACAGCAGCATAACAGCAGCATCACAAGAACAACAGCAGCTGCAGCACCAGCAACAACAGGAGCAGCACCAATAACAACTGCACACAGTTGCATATGAAACAACAGCAAAAGTAACAAGCGATATAACATCATCATCATCATCATCATCATCATCATCATCGACAGCAGCAGTGGTAGTAACAACCGGAAACCACCACAACCACCGGCAGAAGCAGCTGCAAGAACAGCAAGCAAACCAGCAGCAGCAGTAGCAGCAGCAGTAGTAGTAGTAGTAGTAGTAGTAGTAGTAGTAGTAGTGACGACCAATTATAGCTGCAGCTAGAAACACATGCAACAACAATAGACTGCACTAACACGAGGAAAATCGAAGGCACAATATTTAGCTATGACAGTATCAATAGCAGTCACAGCAGCAGCAGCAGTTTAGTATCAAAGTAGTAGTAGTAGTAGTGGTGGTGGTAGCAACAGCAGCACGACCGTAAAGGCGGCAGCTTTTCGTTATTATTATGGTTGAACAACATCTGGTGTGTCTTATATATGAAAGTGTCAGATATTGCATCTGTCAGTCATAAACTTACTTTATTTTGATTTATCTCTCTCTACTTTTTAATCATTATTCAAATAAACAAATAGATTAATAAATAAATAAACAAATAAATAAACAGCCCACATAAGAAAATAATAATAATAATAATAATAATGATAATGATGATGATGATAATAAGGCGACGAGCTGGCAGAATGGTAAGCACGCCGGGCGAAATGCTTAGCTGTATTTCGTCTGTCTTCACGTTCTGGGTTCAAATGCTGCCAAGGTCGACTTTGCCTTTCATCCTTTCGGGGTCGATAAATCAAGTACCAGTGAAACACTGGGGAACGATGTAATCGACTTATCTCGTCACCTCAAAATTTCAGGCCTTGTGTCTATAGTAGAAAGGATCATTCTTCTTCTTCTTCTTCTTCTTCTTCTTCTTCTTCTTCTTCTTCTTCTTCTTCTTCTTCTTCTTCTTCTTCTTCTTCTTCTTATTATTATTATTATTATTTTACTTGCTTCAGTCATGTGACAGTGGTCATGCTGGAGCCTTAAGTCGAGCAAATCGAATCCCCTAGGACTTATTCTTTGGAAGCCTAGTACTTATTCTCTCGGTCTCTTTAGCCGAACCGCTATATTACGGAGATCTATCTATATACATATATAAATATATATATATATATATATATATATATATATATATATATATATATATATATACGACGGGTTTCTTTCAGTTTCCGTCTACCAAATCCACTCACAAAGCTTTGGTCGGCTCGAGCCTAAAGTAGAAGACACTTGCCCAAGGTGCCACGCAATAGGACTGAACCCGGAACCACGTGGCTGGTAAGCAAGCTACTTACCACACAGCCACTCCTATTATTACTATTACTATTACTATTATTATTATTATTATTATTATTATTATTATGGTTTATATTTACTGAGTCCTCTACTGTAACATATGCCCGTTGCCTAGCTGTAACATTTTTCTCTATGTAATTCATATTAGTTAAATCGTGGAACTTTGCGTTGCTGCGCATTATGTGTGCATGTTTTCGTAATCAGTCTCTGGGGCTCCATTATTATCATTATTATAGGAGATTGCTTCAGTCTTCAGCCACCACACGTGGCTTATCTCTATTTCCAGATGTTTATTTTTAGATTACTTCCCCCGTTTCTTCAAGAGATACGTTCTCATTTGTCTGGCACTGATTCTTCGATTAAGACGTATCTTCATTCTTGGTGGTCTTCGCGACTGATATTTGGTTCACCAAACTTGATCTGTCTGTCTGTGTGTATTGACATATCAAACAGAGTATGACCACTTTACCATTCTCTAGCGCCCTTTCTGCTATACAGTAATCTCTCGACTATCGCGGGTCTTACGTTCCACCCCACCACCATCACCACGATTGGTGCAACAGTACTGTAAGGTATTTTTTTAGAATTATTTTTATAATTTGTATATATTTATTTTATTATAAATGCAAAACAACAACAGAGGAATCAACGTAAGTTTAAATGATAAACCGCGATAAGTGAACCGCGATAGGTGAACCGCGATAGGTGAACCGCGATAGGTGAACCGCTGTATGGTGAGGAATTACTATATATTCCTGCTCCTCTTTTCTGATGGTTTTTCACAATACTGATGTAACGCACAGTTTCTAAAATCTTTAAATCTTTCATGACTGGAGAAGCAATCTTCATTGACTAAGAACTTTTTTTTTCTACTCTAGGCACAAGGCCCGACATATTTGGGGAGGAAGCCAGTTGACTGGATAGACCTCAGTACGCAACTGGTACTTAATTTATCAGACCCCGAAAAGATGAAAGGCAAAGTCGGCCTCGGCGGAATTTGAACCCAGAACGTAAAGACAGACGAAATACCGCTAAGCATTTCGCCCGGCGTGCTAACGTTTCTTATTTCTTTATTGCCCACAAGGGACTACACACAGAGGGGACAAACAAGGACAGACAAACGGATTAAGTCTATTATATCGACCCCAGTGCGTAACTGGTACTTATTTAATCGATCCTGAAAGGGTGAAAGGCAAAGTGGCCCTCGGCGGAATTTGAACTATGGTGTTGTCTTCAGCTCTGGTATTGAGTGCGTTTATTCTCCTTTTTCTTTCGCCTTTTGCCCTTTGGTATCTTCGATGAAGCGTCATAGATGAATAGACGAATAACAGGGATCCCAAGGAGGAGATATATATTTGTCGAAGGCAACAGTCATGATTTATAAACAGTTGAGGGATTACGGACCAACTGCCCAAAAGATGCGAGACTCCTCACAGCTCAGCTACTTCGGAGTAACCAGTGTTCAAATGGTGGCTGATCTCGTTTAATATCATTCAAATTGTATCGTTTTACAAATGGAATAATAGACACATTCCTTAACTGTCATAATGGTTTTTTAATTCAGCAGTTAGGTCGGTAAAATTCCTTCGTTTTTCAGCTCGCTTCTGCACAAAATTATAGTAATTTGGTCTTCCTCTCTCGACAATTAGTACACAATTGTCATTTTTTTGTCATGTGAAAATGATGTCAGGCTTGTTATGTGTGCTTATCGAATGATCTGGCTGTCTGTTAAAGCTGCCGCGATGTTTCACAGACTTGTTTTCCATGACAGTTGGAGATTCGTAAGAAATTACAACGGCAAAACACAGACCACCACCACCACCACCACCACCACCACCACCACCACCACCACCACAACAACAACAACAACAACAACAACAGCTACCAACTGTCAACTCTACCACCAACATCTCGATTCCACCTATCAACTCCAAAGCCACCCGCCACCACTACCAACAATACCACCACCGCAACAACAACCGCTACCACCAATCGGGCTTCGTTTCTGTCTACCATATATAGTAGACGACAGTTGCCCAGTAGTGGAAGACACTTGTCACTCAGTGGGACTGAACCCAGAACCATATGGTTAGAAAGCAAGCTACTTACCACACGGCCACTCCAGCGCCTTCAAGATATATATATATTTTAAAGTTTGTGTAAGATATAGAATTTAAAGTATATATATATATATATATATATATATATATATATATATATATATATATATATATATATATATATGTATATATATACACACATATATATATATATATAAGTGGTATGCGTGCGTGTGTGTGTGTGATTATATCCTCTAAGACATATTTTAAAATTTATATAAGATATAAAGTCTAAGGCAAATATACAAGCATATGTATGTGTGTATATCTATCTATCTATCTATCTATCTATCTATCTATCTATCTATCTATCTATCAGTCTGTCTGTCTGTCTGTCTGTCTTACACCTTTAAAAGATGTATTTTGTATTTACGAAGAGAGGAATCTCCGGATTTAGTGAATGAGAAATAGATGTTAATGCTTGCAGGTTTGCTGGAAGGCGACCGAAGACGGCTGCGCTGTTTCGTCGCTGCGGGTAAAATCCAAGAAAGACAGTACCAATGGGACGAGATTCTTTATCTGGTCAGTGAAGCTGTTAGAAATAACAACCAAATCTCCATTTAGTTACACCCTGTCATCATAAAAAGGAAGAAACGACACGGTACGAAAGGCCAAGATAACAGTGATCATTGGTCTAAACTTCGATGAGAGCTGAGCTGAGGAGAAACGAAGACGACAACAAAAACAAGAACAAGAAAACTAACACCACCAATAACTACTACTACTACTACTACTACTACTACTACTACAACAAGAACAACGGCTTTGCCAAGTGTATTGAAGTTAATGTTATTTCTGCTGAGAGGTCGCTGCAAGCGTACAAATGGTGCGAGCTGAGCAAAAGATAACACACCCGCTGCTGCTGCTGTTACTACTACTACTACTACTACTACTACTACTACTACTACTACTACTACTACTACTACTGCTGCTGCTGCTGCTACTGCTAGCAGTCGCAGCAGTAGCCAAGCAACAGTGCAGCAGCCAGAATGGCCAAGGACAGCAGCAGTCGCAGCAACAGCGGCAGAAATAGTAGTAGTAGTAGTAGTAGTAGTAGTAGTAGTAGTAGTAGTAGTAGTAGCAGCAGTAGTAGCTGTGGTAGTAGTAGTAGTAGTAGTAGTAGTAGTAGTAATAGTAGTTGTAGTAGTAGTAATAGTAGTAGTAGTAGTAGTAATAGTAGTAGTAGTAGTAGTAGTAGTAGTAGTAGTAGTAGTAGTAGTAGTTGTAGTAGTAGTTATTTTTCTTGTAGTAGCACAAATACTTGCAACATCAACAGCATTCGCTGCAGTACAGACAGCAGTAAATTCTGCAGCAGTGTGAGCGCTCTTTTGGGGAGTGCACCGAACATCTCCTGTGGTAGCAGCAGGAAATGCAGTAACAGTAGTAGTATTAGTAGTAGTAGTAGTAGTAGTTGTAGTAGTAGTAGTAGTAGTAGTAGTAGTAGTAGCAGAAGCAGCAGTAGAATTCGCTGCAGCAGCATTATTGGCCTTGTTCAGGAGCTGCAGCAGGAAACGCAACAAGACAACAGCATTCATATACGAAGAATCGATACGACAGCAGCAACACTACCACCACGACGACCACCACGACCACCACTACAACTAGTACTACTACTACTAGAGGTAGTAGTAGCAGTGGTAGTAGCAGTGGTAGTAGTAGTAGCTATTGTAGAATAACTGCAACAGTATGAACAGCTGTAACAGCATTGGTAGCAATGCTAGCAACAACAACAGCAGTAGTAGTAGTAGTAGTAGTAGTAGTAGTAGTAGTAGCTGCATCAAAACCGCAGCAGTATCAACTGTGGCAGTGGTGCTATTTGGGACAGCAGCAACAGCAGTAGAAGCGGCCATGTTATGGCTGTCAGCGGAAGTAGTGGTAGTTGTTGTGTAAACATCATGATGACAGCAATTGTAGGTTTAGGAGTCACAGAAGCAGCAGCAGCAGCAGCAGCAGCAGTAGTAGTAGTAGTAGTAGTAGTAGTAGTAGTAGTAGTAGTAGTAGTAGTAGTAGTAGTAGTGAGGATGGTGGTGGTGGTGGTAGTGTTAGATGTTGTTCCAGGAATAATCAATTGTAATAATACTTTCTATTATAAGCACAAGGCCTGAATTCGTGCGGGGAGAACGCTAGTCGATTACATCGATCCCCTGTGCATAACTGGTACTTGTTTTTTTCGGCCCTGTGAGAATAAAAGGCAAAGTCGGCCTCGGTGGAATTTGAACTCGGAACGTAATGACTGACGAAATACCGCAAAGCATTTTGCCCGGCGTGCTAACGATTCTGCCAGCTCGCCGACTTGCCAGCTCAACAACAACAACAACAGCAACAATAATGGTCTCAAATTTTGCCACAAGGGCAGCCATTTTAGGGAAGAGGGCCAGTCGATTAGATTGACCCCAGTACGCAACTGGTACTTAATTTATCGACCCCGAAAGGATGAAAGGCAAAGTCGACCTCGGTGGAATTTGAACTCAGAAATTAAAGACGGGTGAAATGTAGCTAAAGCATTTTGCCCGACGTGCTAGTGGTAGTAGGAGTAGTATTAGCAATTGGAGGAGCAGTGGTGGTGGTGGTGGTGGGTTTGGTTGTAGTAGTAGTAGTAGTAGTAGTAGTAACGGCAGCAGCAGCCGCAATAGTCAGTATGGCCGAAAACAGTAGCAATCTTAGCAGCTGCAACAGTAACAGAAGCAGCAGCAGCAGCAGCAGCAGTAGTAGTAGTAATAGTACAAGTAGTAGTAGTAATAGTAGTAGTAGTAGTAGTAGTAGTAGTAGTAGAAGTAGCCACAGCAGTAGCCAAGCAGCAGTGCAGCAGTCAGAATGGCCAAAAACAACAGCAGTCGCAGCAACAGCGACAGGATCAGCAGTAACAGTAGTAGCAGTGCAGCAGCAACAGCAGCAGCAACAGCAACAGCAGCAACAGCAGCAGTAGTAGTAGTAGTGGTCGTAGTAGTAGCCACAGCAGTAGCCAAGCAGCAGTGCAGCAGCCAGAATGGCCAAAAACAACAGCAGTCGCAGCAACAGCGGCAGGCGCAGCAGTAACAGTAGTAGCAGCAGCAGCAGACGCAGCAGTACCACCACCACCAACAGCAGCAGCAACAGCAGTAGTAGTAGTAGTAGTGGATGCAGCAGCAGCGCAGCACATCAGCATTTGTAGTAGATGTAACAGCAAGGCTGCAGCCGCGGCAGATCGGCAAAAATGGCCGACAATAATTCCTGAGCAGAAGCTGCTGCTAAAGGATTATCTGCAGTTATTATTCTTGTTGTTGTTGATGTTGTTTATTATAGCTTCTTACTTAGAGATGAGACCTGTTATCCAACAGAACTACGACCAAAGGTGTTCCTGCCAGGACTATCCCGTCTTAATTACTTCGCGTATAAATAAACATGGCTGTGTTTGTTAACAAGCTCGTGTTGCGATCACGTGGTATCCTGTTCGAGTCCTGCTGGGACAGAATAGTCATCTGAGAGGTCATGGCGGGAAAGTCACAAACGCAACCGACAGCGAAGAAGCACAAGACGGCATGTCATCTGTGAAGATCACCACGTGTGTGTGTGTGTGTGTGTGGGTGTGTGTGTGAGTGTGTGGCATGTGTGTGTATGTATGTATATAGGTATGTGTGTGTATGTATGTAGGTAGGTATGTGTGTGTATATATATATATGCTTGTGAGTGTGGGTGTATATTTGTATATACATGGGGTACGTGTGTGTATGTATGTGTGAGTGTGTGTATATATATGTATACACATATATACATACATGGGGGATATGTGTGTGTACGTGTGTGTGCGAGTGTGTGTGCATATATATATGTATACGGAGGTTATGTGTGTATGTGTATGCGTGTGTATAAGTGTGTGTGTATGTGTGTGTGCATGTGTGTATGAGTGTGTGTATCTATGTGTGTCTTAATGTTTGTGATCATCCCCCACCCCACCCTCCCTCCACCGCTGTTTGACGACCGATGGCGGTTTGTTTTTGTTTACATCGATGTAACTTACCAGTTCGGTAAATGATATCGATAGAATAAGTAACACACAAAATGCAATGTAAGTACTGGATGGAGTGAGGTGGTTTGTGTGGTATCGATTTGCTTCACTCGGACTGTCAAAGCAGTGCTCCAGCGGGGCCGCATTTCTGTGTCTGAACAAGTAAAAGGTTAAAAAAAAAAAGAAGGAACAGGTATGCTCGTAGTGGTTGTTGGTTTTAGCAATTTTGGCGCCTGCAGGCAGTCTGTGGAATTAATCCAATGGAGGTGATTCACCTTTCATCGAGAACACAGGAATAACAAAATTGGCTCCGTTGTTCCTGAGGGCAGAATTCCTTTGCTTAACACACGACTCCTTTCGCACTGTAACAACAACAACAACAACAGCAGTGGAAGCGGCATCAACGCTACCACCACTACCAACAACAACAACAACAATAACAACAAAACCAACAAGACAACAACAGCAACGGCATTCACATTATCAGTCACGGTACTTCGTCTGCCGCTACGTTCTGAGTTCAAATTCCGCCGAGGACAGACAAAGGAATTATGTCTATTACATCGACCTCAGTGCGTAACTGGTACTTAATTTATCGACCCCGAACTGATGAAAGGCAAAGACGACCTCGGTGGAATTTGAACTCAGAACGTAACGGCAGACGAAATACTGCAAAGCATTTCGCCCGACGTGCTAACGATTCTGCCAGGTCGACGCCTTAGTAGATAAGAATATTGTTTGGTGGCTTCTAGTGCACTGTGATTTGGTTTAGCGTAGCTATGTGTAGTGTACACTATCAACTTACTTACATTCAAGACCATTTCCAATAACGTATCGCAGCAATGAAAAGGTTCGGTGAAGCGTGGCCTAAATTTTAAGTGTTTGGAATAACTGGAAGATATTCAGAATTAAAGTGGATGTTTATATGTGTTTTAAGCCTGCCAAATCACGTCAGTGTTCCAATATTTTCACATTAACTAAATATAATCGAATATAACCAAATTGAAGCCGTTAGAATTGAATAAATGTGATTGATGGTGAGTCACGTTGTGGGAAAATTAACAAACACTCTGAAACAAGTTCTCAGGAATATTATTGTGACATCAGCAGAAAAAATATAAAATTCACTATATTAAATCAAAATAGCCATATTAAATCAATATTAAATCAAAATAACCATATATGTATCATACTTAATGCATATACAAATCGAAAGGCCAGTGACAATGTTGTTTGTTCTGAGGTAACATGTATTATGGACTTGCTGAGTTAAAACCACAATAAATATCAGAAAATGATGAAACTTCCTCCCAACACCTTATTGTGCCTTTTTATTATGCGCCTGATGTCCCGATCGACGACCCCAAAATAGCAGTGGACCGTGTCTCTCATCCAATGGTGCGCATATTTTCAAAGCTGCATGTTTTCGGTTATTAGAATTTATTTTTCGCCAAGGCAGCCATATTGGGTTCATGGCTGTAATTAGTTGACTGATTGGATTTTCAGCAAACGTTCTATGAAACGTTGCATTGATTTTTCTCCAGCTTCCACTGTACTTTTCTATCAATTATAGAAATGACATTCCATAGTAATACATGCTGCCCCTCCCTGCTCTTTCTCTCTCTCACTCTCTCTTTGTGTCTGTCTGTCTGTCTGTCTGTCTGTCTGTCTGTCTGTCTGTCTGTCTGTCTGTTTCTCTCTCTCTCTCTCTCTCTCTCTCTCTCTCTCTATCTATTTATTTAAATATATATACGTTTATATATATATACACATACATAGATAAATATATACATATATATGTATGTATGTATATATGTGTGTATATATATGTATATATATATATATTATTTTGTTTAAAAGAGTTCCAACGCTGTTTGTTTTTTATGTTTTATTTATATTCCTGCAGAACCAATGTGGGATATAGAATATGGAATATACAATATATAATATAAAATAAAATAAAATAAAAATGGATGGCACCATGAAATAAAGTATTGAATGTAGATGAAATATTGAGTGTTCAATATAAAGGATCAAATATATAAATATATAAAGGCGACTCGAGTTTCAGGGTTATTTCCCTTTGTCATGGCCGGTATGACAGACTTTAACAGACTGTAATAAGTTGGCTGGTTTTCTGTCTTTTATACCATATATATATATATATATATATATATATATATATATATATATATATATATACATATATATATGCATATATATATATGAATGTATTATTTATGTATACACACACACGCGTGCGCGCAAATTCAGCAATCCGTGACTAAGATATTTCTCTTTGCAGTTCAGCCTTTACAATATCCACCATTTTGAATTTTTAGGAACTTCGAAGTTCCTTACTGCTAAGAGCAGATCCTCTGCAATTCCTTATGATGATGTTCGAGAGTCATAGCTGGTTCTTCTGACCTCTTTTATCCTCTACTTGTTTCAGTCATTGGACAGCGGCGATGCTGGAGCATCATTTAGCTGACCAAATCGTCCACGGCATTTACTTTCTTTCAAAGTCTGCTCCTTATTTTATTATACGCTATTGCCGAACCGCTATGTTAGAGGGACGGGAAACATGCCA
>NC_142947.1:671829-679329 GCF_046866305.1 Octopus bimaculoides
AAAAGAAAAGAAAAAAAAAAACAAGCAGTGGTACAGCGCATTCAAAATTCATATGGAACGTAAGAACAGCTAATATTTATAACGTAAAATGAAAGAAACTCGCCTTAAC
Organism: Octopus bimaculoides; assembly: GCF_046866305.1. Taxonomy (NCBI): domain Eukaryota; kingdom Metazoa; phylum Mollusca; class Cephalopoda; order Octopoda; family Octopodidae; genus Octopus; species Octopus bimaculoides. The sequence continues at coordinate 671,939 of NC_142947.1, forward strand.
TAATTATGTGCTGGAAATAAACAAACACATCATTATTGCATTTTTTCCATAATTGACCATGCTGTGCTAGTGTTTCTGGCATGCTAAACAGACACTCTGGACGCATTCAGTCTTGTGCATGAAGAAATTAAAAAAAAAATCTCCAATATTTTAAACCAATAAAATATACCTGAACACATAATAATTATACACAGCTCATTAACTTATATAATCTACATTTCTAATAATTACCAAATATGATTTATTCTAAAGCTACTTTACTCTTATCATTCATCGCATTTCACAGTAACCCTAGACTTTGTGCTTACACACAATTCTCCGCTATAACCACATATTCATACTTCGAAGTTTTGGATATATTTTTATACCTCTTTTCATTTATTGAAATATATCTATTTATTTATGTATATATGCATTTGCAGTATCTAGCACACATATCCGTTTACTTCTATTTTTTCTTAACGATTTTGATTTCTTTTTATAGCTTATTTTTCATACTTAACTCATTCTGAATCTTTTCCTTCCTTTTTATACTAATTTTCTGCTTCTGCTCTCCTATGAAATAATAATATACCATAATACTGTATCTTCATTGGAGCAGTTATTTTGGTCTACTCGTCCTAATATACTAAATTTAAATATAATATTTATGCTAACACACGTTCCTATACCTTCAACCAATTTAACGTATCTGTGCTTTTACACTGTATTGCTTAACGATAACTGTATGGTAACAACACCGATCTTATTAAACCGAAATTCTTTTTCCCCGTCACACCTCTTCATTTTCCAAATCTAAATTTGATCTAATAATTACTACTAAAATCACTCAGTTTCATTTAAGGCATATCTTGATCAAACTAAGTTCGTAACTCGTATAATTGGCTGCATCATTTGAGCGTAAGATAGTACATCTGACGGCATTTGCTTCGTATAATAACGCTCTGAGTTCGATGCCTGTCGGCGCGTTTATGTCCTTGAGCAAGACACTTTATTGCACGTTGCTCCTGTCCACTCAGCTGGCAAAAATGACTTGTATCTGTAACTCAAAGGGCTAAACTTGCCACATTGTGTTAGACGCTGAATCTCCTTGAGAACTACGCGAAGGGTACGCGTATCTGTGGGGCACTCAGCCACTTGCATGTTAATTTCAGCAGCAGGTTGTTCCGTTTGATCAGATTCACTGGAACCTTCGTAGTCGCAACCGACGGAGTACCAGTTCCTTCTTTCGGAGCACTAATCATTTCCAAGCATTAAAACAGATACAAGTATTTAATACACTTCTATTATTAGTCCGTAATACGTTTTATACATTAACAACATACGTGCTAACCATAAATATATTTCCTAATCTGATTATAATTTTGATACTTGAAGAAGTCTTTGGACTCCAGAAATGTATTTTTGGCTGTTTTACACCACAATAACGTATTTCTAATATTAAACCTTTCTCTCTCACCACACACCCGGCATGTGATAATAATTTACTATTACAAATAGCATTCCTATTACTGTTGTTGTGTTTTGTCTGCAGCCACTCCCTCATAGACTATTACAAAAGCTTCCTTCATATTTCGTTTGGTATTTCTACTAACCATGACCTACCATTTTACACATGCATTTCCTGGTAGATATCTTACGACACCATCCAGTAGGACACTTCTAAGAACAGTACAATTTACACTCATTTTTAAATCGCCACTATGCTTCATTTGTATAAATGCTAATCATTATTATTACGTTAGTGCATACGAATTTAGTTAGCTGGCATTTTAGCTTGAGGTTTGGTGACAACAAGTCTCAAATTTCAAGAATTTTTCTGTGGGGGTTCTTGCAGAATATAAGAAGATAATACTTTTCTGCAGGTCGACAATGCGAGTCTAAATTTCAATCTCCTTCACACTTTTTGGTGACATTTTGGTTCTTTTGGTAACATTTATGGTTCTTTATGACCACCGCCACCATCGCCACCACCACCGCTGCCGTTGTTGTCGTCATTCTTCTTCTTCTTCTTCTTCTTCTTTTTCTTCTTCTTCTTCTTCTTCTTCTTCTTCTTCTTCTTCTTCTTCTTCTTCTTCTTCTTCTTCTTCTTCGTTATAGTAGTAGTAGTAGTAGTAAACCCCTACGGTGGTGATAACTCTGACATCAACCTCGTCTTTCAATTATTCCGTCATAATCTTCGGTTGACTTCTTAGAATTTTCTCTCTTAGGTCAGAGTTTCATACAATATTAATGTGTTTTTTCGCTGACTTTTCTCTCATCATAATTTAAATCTTATTTTATAAAACTTCATTAATTATTTATAGAATTTGCCATTATGCACTTAGTATCACACACATAAAACGTAAAACTTAATCAAAACTGAATTGATTTAAACGCAATATTCCCGTTTGTGTCTTTAATATCTTCTATGTAACAGGAACTGTAGCTCATATAAAACATTTTAAAATTTATATAAAAATCAATAGTATTTTTCTTTTTGTCATTTTTCCGCTGTACTCAGAATACACCTTTACGTACTTAAAACCATATTTAAAATGCCAGCAGTAATCGTATATAAAAACCTTATCTGAAAGATAATGCAATATATTTTTTTCCCTATATATTAAGATACAGGGAGAGATTAAAATAGATCTTTAAGCATCTTAATTCAAATACATTCAGATTCGCCGTTTTTAGATATTTTCATTTTATCTATGCATGTCATCTTTCTTTCTGTTTTTTTTTTTTTATATCGCAGCATATTTAACTGGTTCTGAAAAAAAATTATATATGTCATAAGTAATATATATTTAATTCATATTAGATTCTTAAAACATCATCATAAAGAGTTTTGTCGAACGAACCAACCTCAGTACTCATGCTTGCTTTTAAATCCTGGTACTTATTATATCGATCTGTTTTGACGAACCGCTGTGGTTACGGGAACGTAAACAAACCAACACCGGCCGGCACAGAGTTTATGCCGATAAGAACAACGCTTCTAAAGTAGGTAGAAGAAATCCACAGGAATGATTCGAAGCACATGTCATATTTAGGAACGTGGGTTCGCGACACGCAGCCAGCTTTTTGACTTTTGCCTACCCAAGTGTTTTTTTAATTTTTTATCTAATATTCTACACGCTATCAAGGGGTGAGCGAGCAAAATCGTTACCGCGCCTGGCTTTTTGCGTTCTGAGTCGGAATTCTTTTAAAGTCAAGAACTTTTCTGCCCCCCCCCCCACTCCCGTAGATATTCACTCTCCTTTGTAACATATCAATGCATTTCTCTGAATATCTCTATGTTTAATAAACTTGTCATCTCCGTCCATTCCTCCGACAATTCGGGAGATGAAACAAAATTTCCCCTTTATGTGTAGTCGATTTGGCTCCTATTAATATGTATACGTGCGTGTGTGAGCATGTATATGCGTGTGTGAGTGTGTGTGTGTGTGTGTGTGTGTGTGTGTGTGTACATTAACCAGGAGTGTTATATAAGATTTAATACAACGGTCAGTAAGAAATGAATATTTGTAATACATGGCTGCATCTGACTGCACATCTGATGATTCTGACTTTACGTTAATGTTTTGTGGTTCATTTAACAACCTTACATAGTCATTCATACGCATGCTCGCGTGCGTGCTTACGTATACACATACACACAAACACGCACGAACACACACATACAGAAACACACACACACACAATGAGCTACACAGAATTTGGCCTTCTGCCTAACTAATTGTTTGTAGATTCACATAAATACACAAATTCATATATATATATATTTACATATATACATACTAAAATGTACACGCACCTATATAAATATATGCATACACAGAGGTTATAGTTTGCAAAAGTAACAGGAAGTTATTGTTCAATATGTGGTGAAGAGCTTATTAATATGCAAAAACACGAAGACACGCGCCTAGGCGAATGCGTGTCTGTATGCATGAGTGTAATGCATACATACATACATATATATATGTGTGTGTGTGTGTGTGTCTATATCTATCTATCTATCTATCTATCTATCTATCTATCTATCTATCTATCTATCTATCTATCTATCTATATATGTATATGTATTTATATATAGGGAGAGAGTGAGAGAGGGAGAGTAAGAGAGAAATAGAGAGAGAAAGAAAACACAAAACAACATACACATACATACATATACATACATATACATATACATAAATACACACACCCACACACACACACACACACACACACACACACATATATATACATATTTATATATACACATACATACGCACATATATATATATGCATATATGTATATATTCATATACATGTGTGTGTGTATGTGAGTGTGTGTGTGTGCATGTATGTATTAAAAGTAGAACCCATGGATAACCTGCAGGACAATCAGAAACTGAGTATATATATATCTTTACATATCCAAAGGGCTTATCTCTTCTCTTGCGGACCAGAGATTACTTATCCCGCTCCCTTTCAATTTACCAAATTTAGATACAGCATAGAACATCATATGGAGAATTGCATAATTTGGGATCACCCCTGGTGTGTATTGAACTCTGGCAAGATAGGTAACCAACCGGATAACACCATGTCATGTGACTTCTTTTCTTTCTTCGCCCTTCGGATATCAGTTGTCCCGCTGACGAAGAGAAATGTTAACCGGGAGTTGAGATATTGTATGTCATCATCTCGACGAGCTGTGATAGGGAGATGCTACTGAGGTTGTTATTATCGTTGATGCGGTAGAATCGTCAGCACGTCGGGAGAATTCCTTAACGGTATTTCGTCTGCCTTTACGTTCTGAGTTCAAATTCCGTTGAGGCCAACTTTATTTTTTAATCCTTTCAGGCTCATCCCCGCAAAATTTCAGGCCTTCTACCCTTAGTAGAAAAGATAAAGATAACTGTTCATGATGATGTTGTTGCTGTTGATGGTTGAAACGTGGTCCTCTCTGATCGGGCTGAGAGGCTTATAATAAAAGCCTTTCCAGGGATGACCGTCCCGTTTTATTTTCTTAGTGGCACGGGCACTTCAAAAGCAAAAGAACGTCCCTGGAAGACGATGAGCGATCTGGAAGACCTGCCACGAGCACCCCCCCCCGGATGTTGCTCCGGTGTGCGAACGAATCTGCTTGCTGTCTGGAAGGGGTGTTCTCGTCGCTCCTTTCTGCCCGCCGATCGCCTACGCGAGCACGTGCCTCTTGACTCTATATGGCCGACGTGTCACCCCCGGCTGTTGCCCCGGTGTGCGAACGATTCTGCTAGTTTGCCGTCTTATTGTATGTAATAATATTGATTCTGAATCTTAAAAAATAATGTTCAGAAAGTTCCCCACGCACAAAATAAGCCAAAAAAAAAAAAAAAAGAAAAAAAAAGAAATCGAAGAAAATTGAATGAAAATATTGAAAAAAGTTTAATATAAAATAGAAGGCGGAAAACAACAACAACAAAAATTAAAAGAGTATCATTTAACAAGAACAATAATACAACAACAACAACAACAACAGCAGCAGGAACAATCGATAATAACAACAATAGTACGGTTAGAATAAGTACAACTATAATAACAACGACCATAACAAAAACAACAGCAATATTAACAACCATCACCACAACAGCAACAACAACAACAGTATGAACGATCGCAATAAGGATAATAATAATAATAATAATAATAATAATAATAATAATAATAATAATAATAATAATAATAATAATAATAATAATAATACGCCATTACTACCATTACAACTACCTCCACCACTGCAACCACCGCAATCAGCAGCAGCATCACCACCACCACAATATCGCATGCACTACCACAGCAACCATAAACGTCGCAATCACCACTCTCACAGACATTCCTCCTAGTCATTCCACTCCACCACCACCATCATTATCATCATCCATGATGATGATGATGATCATCATCATCATCAGTCGGTAAGAAATGGAAACAAAACTGAAAGTAGAAAAACTACTACTACTACTACTACTACTACTACTACTACTACTACTACTACTACTACTACTACTACTAATAATAATAATAATAATAATAATAATAATAATAAGAAGAAGAATTGACAGTATGGTAAGAACACATGTTTAACGGACGATCAATCATCGAAATAACCAAATCTAAGACTTTTTCCAGACTTTACTGGCACCGATCCAAACTCATTACCGCCAACATCACCATGACCATCACCACGGTCATCAGCATCACCAACATCACCACCGCCGCCGCCGAAAAGCATCAACATCGCCACTATCAACACCACCGTCACTATCATTAACACCATCAGCACTAATATCCTCCTCCCCTTCCTCTTCCTCTTCCCCCTCCTCCCCCTCCCCCATTTCCACAAAATCATCATCATCATCACAAGGAAAAGTATAAACTCGATTACAGTAACGATGAGGATGATGATGATGATGATGGTGATGATAATGATGGCAAAATGATGCTGATGGTGAGGTTGATGATGATGATGATGGCAATCATGACTATGATGATGTTGATGGTGTCGCTAGTTAACATTTGTAGTTACAGTGGTATATGAACCGATATCCCACTATCATTAGCACACGTCAATGCTACTACTACTACTACTACTACTACTACTACTACTACTACTACTACTAGTCCATTACTACAACACTCATCATCACAGAATCACAGTGGCAGCCTGCTCCACCGTCCCAATTCAACGCCATACTGCCCGGAACCCTACCATATACTTTAAGGGTCCTTCCCTGATACTCTATCAATATCACGCTAATGTATGACGTCTATGCCACAACCGTATAATTATATCACCGCAGGTCACCGTTCCCATGCCAAGTCACTGACGCTCCAAAGGACCTAAACCCGTCATCAACACCCATACCCCTCTATCAACACCACCAACACCACACCACCAAGCAACAACAGCAACAACAGCAACAAGCACAATCACCAGTATTACCACCACAACCACAACCAATATCACCAGCACGACCACGACCACGACCACGACCAAGACCACGACGATGACAACGACCACGACGACCACGACCACCATCACCACCACCACTTCCAGCCCCTACTAGCGCTATCGCCATAATAGTACATGACAGTAAGGAATACCAACTCTCTACCATTGCACCAGTTGAACTCAACATTCTGTTGCCATGTTACAAATATCTTCAGCTTTTTGTTGCAACACCGCAACCACAACCATCTCGTGCACACCACCACAGCTAGAACTACCTCCACCATCGAAACTACAACGATCACCACCACCAACACCAACCCCAGCCCCAACCCCACAAGCACCACCTCAAGAACCATAACCGCCAGAGTCACCACTCTAAAATTACCGCAAACATGCCGCCATGACCACTACCGCCATAACT
>NC_142947.1:689329-694329 GCF_046866305.1 Octopus bimaculoides
AATATGTTTGACAAGCACTTGGGAAAATATTGGAAACTTGTAAAGAATATAGAGTTTTAACAAACATTCTCAGGTCGGGTTACAAGTTATTTTACTTTCCTTAGACATTCAAGCATAAGGCATGGCTCTTGCTAATTTTTGGAAAGCCGTCTAGCTTTACATTCATTCATACACACATACACACACACTCTCTCTCTCACACACATACACTCACACAAATACACATACACAAGCGCACGCTAACGCGCACTCACACACATCAGTCTCTACATTCTCACACAAGCACGCGCAGTAAAGAAAAGGTAGGTTCAATTCTAAAGTGATAGCAGGATTTCAATGATTTCATTGGTTGGCATAGACCACATGACGTGAGTCATATATAAAGAGCGGTAGTTTTCAACTGAAAAAAAAAAAGTCAGATGTTTTATCCCTTAGGGGAGATAACTACCCATGACTTGATTGTGTCACGTACAGTTATCTCTCTTTAAAAAATACGTTCTTTCTCAGCAATGAAGCCGTGAAATCTCGTCGCCATTTTGTACACGAATAAATATATATTTTTAATTCGCCATGCTGGACCGCTGAAATCTACAAGCCTTTTTCAGTCTCTCTCTGTTTATTTTCTCTTATGCATTTCTGTTGAAGAGCGTAGGCTCGAAACGTAATAGACTTCTTCATTTTCCCGAGCGTCAAACAAAAACACTTGCTTGTTGTTCATACACATGTCTTCGACTTTTGTTTTTCTATAAATTTCAACAACATATCTAAAAGCACCCCAACCCAGCCGTGACCACCGCCACTACAAACACCATCATCACCGCCTTCAACACCAGCAACATCATAACAACAAGCAAACCAACTTATATCTAAAGCCACCACCACCACCACCACCACCACCACCACCACCACCACAACCTCTACCACCAATACCACCGCTACCACCTCCACCCCACGCCGTGACCACAAACACCACCACCACCAATACCACCAATACCCCTCCCTCCACGCCGCCGCCGCCGCCGCCGCCGCCGCCGCCGCCGCCGCCACCACCACCACCACTACCACTACCACCACCACCACCACCACCACCACCATCACTACCACCAATCCCACCGCTACCACTTCCACCCCACGCCGTTACCACAAACACCACCACCACTGCCACCATCACCATCACCATAACAACAAACAATCCACCTCATATCTAAAGACACCACCAGCAACATCGCCAATACCACCACTACCACCACCTCCATCACCACCACCGCCGGCGCCGGCGCCGCCGCAACTGCAATTACTACACTAATTACAATCTGTAATCAAAGACCATATAAATCATGTGTTAATTACCGTATGATCAAAACCAGACTGAGACAAGTTAGAGATCAACCAGATCGGGTGTGTGTGTACATGTGTGTACGTGTGTGTGTGAATGTGTATATGTGTGTGTGCATGTGTGTGTTTATGTGTGTATATGTGTGTGTGTATGTGTGTGTGTATGTGTGTGTATATGTGTGCGTGTATGTGTGTGTGTATATGTGTGTGTGTGAATGTGTGTGCATGTGTGCGTGTATATGTGTGAATGTGTGTGTGTATGTGTGTGAATGTGTGTTTGTGTGTGTCTACATGTATGTGTCTATATGTGTGTGTATGTGTGCGCGCATGTGTGTGTGTGTGTGAACGTGTGTTGTTATATGCGTAACTGTGAACGTACACCTGCGTGTGTATACGGAGCTATGGGTGTAGAGACGGGTTTATTTGTCATTGTGTGTGTGTGTGTGTGAGTGTGTGTATGTATATGTGTGTGTGCATGTGTGTATGTACATAACTGTGTATGCTTGTGCATATATGTGCGTAACTATATATATGTATGTGTGTATGTGCAATAGACGTGTATCTCTGTGTGTGTACATATATGTGTGTGTATGTGCATAACATGTATATGTGTATGTGCAATATTGCATGTGTTGGTGTGAGTTTAGGCATGTATGCGTACTCCTGAGTGTGTATGTGTATATGTTTGCATGCTTGTATGTGTGTGCATATACATGTGAGTGCGTATGTGTGTGTATGTGTATGTGCATGTGTGTAACTATATATGTGTTGTTATATGCTTAACCTTGTACATATACGTCAGTGTACACTCCGAGCGATGTGTTTACAGACGTGTGTATCCGTTGTTCAGTGTGCTTATGTGTGTGCGTATAGCTATATGTGAGTGTGTGTGTATGTGCATGTGTGTAACTATATGTGTTGTTATATGCCTGTCCTTGTACGTATCCCTGTCTGCACACACGGAGTGATGTGTGTACAGACGTGTGTATCCATTGTCCTTGCCAGCTTATTTACTTATCGATCCTAGCTTGATGAAAAGCAAAGTTGACTTCACAGCGATTTGAACTGAGGACATAAATATCCGGAATATATGCTGCAAAGCATTTCGTTCGCTGTTCTAACGAATGTGTCGATTAATCTCCTTGGAATAAAATCATTAATTAAACTCACATCCTGGCACTACTCAATACATTTTATGAACATATAGGAAGCTAATTGTTTCAATGTTGAGAAGCAATAATAAAGACTATACTTCCGCTGTTGAACTGTTCTAGTTTGTCTCCCTTGCTTGCTCGAACAAAGAATTATTTCCGGATCTCATATTTTCTTAATCACTGCGTCTAACTCTACAGTGATTATTGAAAATAGTGCAAAAATGATCAAATCCACATTTCTAATGCTTTCTTTTCAATTATCTCCGGTCGACCAACTAAATATTAAAGTTATTGGCGTCTTATTCTAGTAGCGTAAAATTTACGTGTTTTTATTTATGGTTATTAAAGGTTATTTATGGTTATAACCCAATAAGATATTTGCACTTTGATCGTTTCTGGATTTTCTCCATGAGGCATTTCGTTTAGAAGGGATTAAGATGTCTAGTAGAGGTGAAAGGTCTTTTATTGCCTACCTTTGCTTATTGCGTATTTGAAGCCTTTGTCAGTTTGGGAAGCCATATCTCAGAGAATCGTAACTATTGTTGCATTTAAAATTCAATGTGTATTTCCAGCGTTTAGATGTCGTAGAACCTGCATATCAGACAATGGACATAATAGGCCATAACTGTTCATAATTGTGGACATTCATTATCGTGCTATGTTCTTGATGATGTAGAGACCCTTGTCAGCGCTGACGAAGCAGACCTACGAACAAAGTGTTTCCCGACACGACCATTCTAATTTTATTTAAAGGTATTTCTAGCTCATTACATAACGTGTCCATTCCTTTCTCTTTGAATTCTTCAAGGTCTGATTTGAAAGAAATTTGTCTGCTATTTCTTATAGGCCATACAACTACGTATATACTCTCCCCTCTAATAGCTCTGATACAGCTGCCTGCCTGTCTGTCTCTCTGTATCTGTGTGTGTGTGTGTGTGTGTGTGTGTGTGTGTGCGTGTATACATCTGTGTGTGTTTTTGTGTTTGTCCCCACATCACCACTTGACAACAGGTGTTCGGCAAAAGCGACCGATAGAATAAATACTAAGCTAAAAAAAAACTGGGGCGATTTCTTCGACTAAAACCCTTGAAGGCGGCGCTCCAGCATGGCTGCAGTAAAAATGCAACAAGTAAAAGAATAAAAACAAGTAAAAGTATAAAAGTATATATCGTTGCGTCTAGGGAGGGTCATTATGACAATAAAACACACGCACTAGTCACATAACACTTCTTTATGTTACCAACTAACTCGCCATTGGACAGCTAGGTGCAGCAATAAAGAAGTGATATTGAAACCAGTGCGTGTGTATATGTTTATTTTCATTGGTATAATGACCCTCCCAAAAATACAAGATTTGCTTCAACACATGAATTCACCTCTAGAATCTTGCAAACCAAATACAAAAACGAGGTACACACTCACACACACACACACACACACACACACACACACACACACACACACACACACACACACACACACACACACACATATATATATATATATATATAAATGTATATATATATGTATGTATATGTGTGTGTGTTTATTCTTTTTCTAAACGGGAGAACGGGAAATGATGTAATCACTGGATGATTACTTAACCAACAATTGACATCAATCTTGTTGCTTTGATTTCTAACTTTATTTTGTTATGTTATTTGTATGTCTCGTCATTGATGTTGTAAAGCTGAAATCAAAACCTTCCGTTTCTACCTTTTGTCCAAAGAATATCAGCCATTGTGACTTTCATATTGCTTTACTTCCTCTCATTCTTTCTTCCTCGCTCACTCTTTTCTTTCTCTCTCTCTCTCTCTCTCTTTCTTTCTCTCTGTTTAATCTTGCAGTATTTTACTATATTCTGATATCCGCTTTTGATATAAATCTTTTGTTGTGTTTTCTTTTGCCTCTTTTAATTTTCTTGTTGCTGTTGTTGTTGTTCTCGTCGTCGTTGTTGTCTTAACCTTTTCTCTCGATGTAATTAGCTTCTACTTTGTAATTTATTACTTTCATATACAAAAAGACACAACTTCGTTTTCTTTCATGTCTTCTATATTATACCACTTATGTCTAAGTACTTCACGAGCCGAAGAGAGAAAGAGAAAGAGGGAGAAAGAGAGAGAGGCGGAGGGAGAGAGAGAAAGCCTCTTCAAGTCCGAGTAACGTGCTAGAAACAACAGATAAATCTTTTTCAAAGGGCACACATACCATCACCGTAAAAATAGAAACAAAACATTAGACATCATAGTTCTCGGTAGCCCGAATAATAGATAGGATAGTCACGGCTGGAATGCTTTTTAACATTGGTCTGCCCAATTAAGTTCGAAGTGGGACTGAAGAACAAAAAACACGAAAAAAAAAAAAGAATAACAACAAAAAGGTTGAACGGAGAAACATACGAACGTTCCAGCCTTTGTCTGAAAATGCTGAAACTAATGCAGGAAAGCGTTGCTTTGCCCGAATAGAAAACATTTTATAAAAAACCTTTGTCATAAGAAAATATTTAATAGG
>NC_142947.1:699329-704329 GCF_046866305.1 Octopus bimaculoides
GAGAAGTGCGTGAGGGCGGCCATGTCTCAAGCTCGCGTGTGCTGGCACACCCGTAGTGCTGTTTCTAAGTTATGTATTATACGTGCAGTTTCATTTTTTTCTTTCGTTTTTTTCTTTCGTCTTTCTTTATAAATAATACATGAACATATGATCAAAAATGAACTTACACGCATCCAGATGTAGCTAAATAGTATATTGACTGCCAACCTCGAGCCTGTTGTTAATTTGGGGCCCCAGCTTCCTTAATTCCTAGATTCCCCAAATTTCTTTCATTGGCCATAATTGTTACTGTTATGCTTTTGTCGATGTTCCGGTATTTGTCGAGATGTTCTTTGAGGCGAATGTGTAACGGTCTTGTTGTGCGACCCACATAGAACTTGTTGCATTTGTTACTCTATGATGCCCATAGACACACACACACATGCACATACACGCACGCCCAGCGACAGAAAGACAGACAGACTCACACACACACATATTTATATACATATATTTATGTATTGTTGCATATTATATTTATATATGTATATATATATATATATATATATATATATATATATACATATATATATATATATATATATATATATATATATATATATATTTATACATACACATACATGAATTCTTTCGAATCTGGTTATATATTCATTCATGTGTGCTGTTGCTTACATGTAGGCACACACACACACACATGCACACGCACACAAACATACACACATATAACGTACATACATACATACATACATATATATATATATGACCGTTGACTGAACACTATTCAATTTTTTTTCTCCGTGTTTTTCTCCTTGTCTCCGTATTCTTTCTGTTGAAGAGCGTAGCTCGAAACGTCAAAGACTTTCCGTATTCCCGAGCGTCATACTAATATATACTTTTGTTATTTACACCACCTGTCCTCGTCTGTTGTTATTATTTGTATATTCTCCCATATATATGTATATATATATATATATATATATATATATATATATATATATATATATATATATATATATATATATATATAAATATAGACATAAATGCATACATTTGTACATATATACATACATACATGCATGTATATATCCATGCATACATGCATGTGTATATGCATGTATTTACATACACCAACACAATCATACACATGTACGTATATATATATATATATATATATATATATATATATATATATATATATATATATATATATATATATATGACAAAAACTTAAAAGGACAAAATCTACCACTCTATATAATTATCTGATTTCCTTATAGACTTTTGGTTGTGTCACTTTAATGTCGTCCATTTGCTGCCATTGTTAATGTGCCACGTGATGTTTGAAATAAGCCAGACATGCTTAGAGGTCATATTATTACGTCTCAGTATATAACTGATATTTAACGCAACATTACTGCATAAACTGTTAGATCGATATATCACAGAACAGACCTTTTTCTTACACATTCTATTGCAATACACAAACGCAGACTCACAGGCGCACATCCACATGCATACGATACTAATAACTGTGTGTATGTGTCTGTATATATATATATATATATATATATATATATATATATATATATATATATATATATATATATATATATATATATATATATATATATATATATACACACATATAAATATATATGTATATACACTCATACGTATACATATATATAAGCTAGAGGTGAGAATAGCACAGAATCAAATCTAAGACATTCCAATTTATGAAGAAATTAAATAAAATGATTTAAAAGATTATATAAAGAAAACATTACCAGCTTCGATGATGAATCTCATCTTATCAAATAAAGCTTTCTTTCTATAATTTTAAAATCACTTTATCCTTTTTATTAAATTCCTTCTTAAATTGAAATGTCTTAGATTTGCTTCTCTGCTATTTCCACCTCCGTCTTTTATATATAGAAGTTTGATTTGTATAAATCTCTAATCTTTTTTCAACTTTGTATATACATACATCCACACACACACACACACACACACACACACACACACACACACACACACACACACACACACACACACACACGTATATATATATATATATATGTGCGTGTGTATCCGTGTGTTTGAAAATGCAGTCCTAGATACACTTTGACTGACTAAAAGATGGAACGGTCGCTGCTCGAACATCATTGGTCATAGGTCTACTTGATGAAGACTGACCGAGGGCTAAATAATAGCAAGAAGAAGAAGAAGAAGAATAATAAGAAGAAGAAGAAGAAGAAAAAGAAGTAGTAGTAGAAGAAGAAGAAGAAAAAGAAGAAGAAGAAGAAGAAGAAGAAGAACAACAACAACAACAACAACAACTACAACAATTGTAGCCGCTAATTCTTAGCGCTATGTTAGACATTAGATAATGTACTTCTAGCTGAATGGTCGCAGAGGTGGAAAAATCATTGATCACGTGTCTACTTGACGAAGGTTAACCTGAGATTAAAACAACAACAAATGTAACAACCCCTGATACTACTGTGTTATACATTCGACGATGTAGTCCTAGATGCACTTGGTCTGAATAAAAGACATGGTCACGATGCTCTATACATTGAATAATGTAGTCCTAGTTATATTTATACCTGAATCATTGATCATAGGTCTAATTGATTAGGACTAACATGGGGGGGGGAAGCAAACAGCCATTTTATCATCATCATCATCATCATCATCAACACAACTTCAACAACAACAACAGCAGTAGCAGCAGTTATAACATCGTAAATTCTTCTTGTACAGTGCTCTTTTATTTCAAACACATATTATTCGTTCTTCCCTGACATTTGGAAAGTTGCATTTGAAAAAACAGAAAAAAAAAAAGATAAAAAGGAAGACAAAAAGTAAAAGAAAAAAAAATAATATAAAAACAAAATGGAGTTGCGATAAATCAACCGCTTTCTTTGCCTTGTTTGAAATATAACTCAATTGTTTGAACCGTTCTTTCTACTAGATCTGTCCGACTGTCTGTCTGTCTGTCTCTCTGTCTATTCGTGTGTCCGTCTCTCCCTTAACATGTCTGCCTCTATGCCTGTCCGTCTGTCTCTCTCTGTCTTCATATTCTCTCTCTATCTCTTATTGTTATCCCGTTTTTTCCCCGTCTTCTTTTTCGTTTTCCTCTAGTGATCTCATTTTTCATTTATAGCAAATGATTAGAGAAGATTCTTAAATTATTGACCGCTTCCTTCACCCCCGTTCCCTTCTATTTTCCTTCTCTTTATTCTCATTTAGGTATATATATATATGTATGTGTGCGCGTGTGCGAAGTGTATGTATGTGTGTTTATTTTTTTATTTGTTATTTATTTATTATTTTATCTTTCACACAGATAACAGATGAGTTGGAATTTGCCGTCCATGGGATGAGAAATATAAAGAAAAAACAAAAACAAAAACAGAAAAGAAAGCAAGAAAAAGCTACAACAACAATAGTACTATTAGTTGTATCAACAAAAGGGAGAAAAAATAATATAAATAAAATATAAAATAAAATCTGATAAAAAACAAATTTTGGCTTCTTTTTTTTTACCCTTTTCGCCTTTCTTGGAAATGTCAAAAAAATGACCAAAGGAAAACAGATGATTGGTTAATATCTTAAAGTCTGTGGTGTGTGTGTGTGGGGGGGGGGCGTTGGTTTGAGTATGTATGTGTGCAGAAGGTTGCTGTGAGTAATAGTGTGGCTATAGTTTCGGTAAAAATAGAAACTTGGTGTTATTTTAGTAACGTCTCTTTCAAGTTTCCGTGTTCGAATTCCGACCGATACGACTTTACTTTAATCCTTCTGGGTCTTAATAGAATTTGGTAAAGCAAAGCAAAGCTCCTCGCCGAGTCATACAGACTCATAAGGGCCCGGTTTCCATGGCGTGTGCATTCCCCACCTGGATGGGACGCCAGTCCATTGCAGGCTACTCATGTTCGCCAGCTGAGTAGACTGGATCAGTAAACGAATAACGAGTCGCACAAAGGAAATAAAATCTAGAGGTAGATGTTAGCGACTATCAAGAAAAAGGGGAGATAATTTCTAAAAATTAAAAATGAAATGTTTTGCTCAAGAACACAACGTGTCGCCCGGTCCAGGAATCGAAACCACAATCTTATGATCATGAATCCAACACTTTAAGGACTAAGCGATATACCTTCATAAAATAAGGTAAGAGTGAAATATTTGATTTAGATTTCAAGCAGAGTACGGACCATACTAATAAACGTATGGAAATACGAGGATAAGTAATACGTGAAGGCGCATGGCTCAGGGGTTAGAGCGTCTGGCTTACAATCATGAGGTAGCGAGTTCAATTCTTGGACTGGGCTGTGTGTTGAGTTCTTGAGCAAGACACTCTATTTCACTTTGTTCCAGCTGTAGAAATGAGTTGCGACGTCACTAGATCAAGCTGTATACCGGTCCCTTTGCCTTTCCTTTGGATAACATTGGTTGCATGGTGACGGGGGTGGGCTGGTATGCATGGGCGACTGCTACTCTTCCATAAACAACCTTGCTCTGCCTTGTTCCTCAGAGGGGAATATTATCGGTGCAATTGCATTGTCAGTTATGACCGAAGAGGGTCATTACTCTAATACGTGATATATCTTTTCATAATTCAAAAGACAAGACATGATTTGATAAGCATGCAGCCGATATTTCTATTTGGTCGAACGACGACAGAGAAGAGCTGTGGAAAATACATTAACCCCATAGATCACTGCTGTTATTCAGATTAGAAACCATGCCTCAAGGATGTTTTAAAAATTCAGTATCAAAACAAAACCAATAGTTACGTACATATGTTACATATTTATGAAAGTCTACAATTAAATATCTATCAGTCTTTCCTTGTCACATGTTATAGTACCCTTCCAGTTTACTCCCAAAGAATCCCCCACCGCAACAGAGAGGTTACCTCAATCGGTGCAAATTAACTGAGTTCGATCGAATATGAAACTTTGCTGGTAACGCGCAAATACATGGCGGATAATATA
>NC_142947.1:714329-726829 GCF_046866305.1 Octopus bimaculoides
GTAACATATGAGCACATTAAAGCACTTGTTCAGCAAATGCTGAACAAAAAGTAGCATTAAATATTAATGTAAAGTAATGAAACGATTTGTTCGTTGATACATGTGTTATATTTGTGTCTCTTTATTTCTGTTTTCTATTTTTGGTTCGGTTATTTTATTATTTTACAATCTGTATTCCCCACACCAAAGCTCTGTTATATAATATCAATACAAAATCAATTGTACTCGCTCAGTTCTAAAAGATCAAAGTGAATTAGCTATAAGAGTTTGTCATTATTGATTTGCTAATGGAAAACAGTGACTTCTAATAATAATTGCTCAGGGATCTGATTGTATCATGCAGGTTCTATTTTGTCAGTTGTTTGCGCATCGGTACACGTATATACATTCCCTCGGCACTATGGAAAATGACTGAACATCACAACTTCCCAAAATTATTTATTGGGTTTTCTTTGCTGTCAAGGTAATCGTCATTATTGTGAACGGTATTAGAAAGCGATGAGCTTGCAATATCGTAAACATGTCGGAAAGAATGCTTAACAGCATTTATACTGAATTGACGTTCTGTGTTGAAAGTTCATCGAAGTCAACTTTGTGATTCATCGTTTCGGAGTCGATAAAATAAAGTACTAGTCAAATACTAGGGTCGATGTAATCGACAGGCCCTCAATAATAATTGCTGACCTTGCACCAAAATTAGAATGAATTATTATGAATGGCAATATGGCTGCTAAAGGGAGATAATGTAGGTTCAAAACCTACCCACATGCTTATCTGTTTCTCTATCTATCCTTCACAAGTAAATTTAACCTTCAGTGAGTCACTCGAGCACCTAAAATAACAGCCATATATTTCGCAAATCACGTTTTACAGCCTAAAATAACAATGGATATACTTCAAAATGCTGTCTTCGAAACTGATTGGATGGCCACGTTTGCAATGCATAACAGCGACAATAAGAACAAAAATCTACCTGACGACTAGTTGAAATATCAGCATTGCTATTTTATGGAGGTTATGCGCTGCAGCTACTACTATCAGGAACCGGCTCCACCATGAAGATGGACTGATCACCTTCCTTTGATCGGGAAAAGAAAGAAGTTTATTTTTCTCTGTATGGTTGCGCAGTGGACAAGACTGAAAGCGCAAAAGACAGACAAACACTTTTCCTCTTCAATCAAGGTCTCATTGACTTTTTAAAATTCCAGTTGAAAAAAAAAAAACCCATAGAGTTGAGTGTAATGCGCAGCAACGTGAAATAAAGTTCCTTGCTCAGGAACACATTACCATTGCTCTCGTGATCACCAAAATCACTACCTTCCTCATCCGGTTATCGAACTCACTACCTCACGATTGTGAGTGCAATGCCCTAACCACTGAGCCATGAGTCTTCACACAAAATGTAATTCGAGGAAGTTATTATTTCTGCTATTTCTAACAAAATGGAGCAACCAAGTCCAGGTTCCTTCATTGGCTCTATTTCAGGAAGTGATTCAATTAGGAAGTTTTCCGTCGAACAAAAAAATTGATAGAATATCGATCGAGAGACACGCAAGGTCAACGCTTCCCTCTGGCATACTTTGAATTACCTACCCTTGGCATTGGAGGCATTCCTGTTCGTTTTTACATTCGTTTGATTCTGATTATAACATTTTCATATCATACAAGATTACTATTTTAATATAGATTTCTAACTGGGTGGTGGAGGAGGCGGTGGTAATTCGAGCAGTTTTAGTAGTATTACTTTTTATTGTAGTAGAAGTGATGATAGTGATGATGACCATATTGATAACTATAATGATAACACTGAAGATGATGAAGAAGATGACGATGATGATGATGATGATGATGATGCTGATGATGATGATGATGCTGATGCTGACGTGGTTGTCGATTGTGATGAATCTTGGTTAACCTCCGTTACCAATGCAATTTGTTACTATTTTCAATCGTCATCACCATTATCAGAATTATCACCGCCACAAACCATCATCATCATCATCATCATCATCATGAACATCATCGTGATGATGATGATGATGATGAGGAGGAGGAGGAGGAGGAGGAAGATTATGATCGTGATCATGATCATCGTCGTCGTTGTCATCCTCCTCATTTTTCCTTCTCCTCCTCCGCCTCCTCCGCCTCCTCCTCCTCCTCCTCCTCCTCATCATCATCATCATCATCATCACAACCATCATTACTATCACTATCATCAACATGCTCATTACTATCGAGCTCGTGATCACGAAAATCACAATCCCCTTGCTCCGCCCCTCCTCCTCCTCCTCCTCCTCCTCCTCCTCCTCCTCCTCCTCCTCCTCCTCCTCCTCCTCCTCCTCCTCCTCCTCCTCCTCCTCCTCCTCCTTCCCTCCCCCTCCTCCTCCTCCTCCTCCTCCTCCTCCTCCTCCTCCTCCGCCGCCGCCGCCGCCTCCTCCTCCCCCACATCGTTATCATCCCTATCGTCATCGTCTCCATCATTCCAATGCCATTCTATTCCTATTCTGCCATCAGAATAACCTTCAGCACGTGGAAAACCTTTTGCACCAAACTTCGAAATAATTCATTTAATCTCTGCCAACCAATGCTGCCAGATGCTTCTCTGCCCCCCGAGGAATAAAATATTCTCGTTGATGAAAAACTAAAGAATCTTCCAAGAAATTATTAAATCAGTTCTTAATTTATTTCCTCTTGAAGATGTTCTCAAAATATGTTTCAATGCAAAACAACGGAATTGCGTTTTTATTTTGTATCAAAATTACGAAGTATTGAAATGGCGGCGAGCTGGCAGAAACGTTAGCACCCCGGGCGAAGTGCTTATCGGAATATCGGCTGCCGTTACGTTCTGAGTTCAAATTCCGCCGAGGTCGACTTTACTTTTCATTCTTTCGCGGTCGATAAATTAAGTAGCAGTTACGCACTGGTTTCGATCTAACCGACTTAATCTTTTTGTCTGTCCTTGTTTGTCTCCTCTTTGTTTAGCCCCTTGGAGGCAATAAAGAAATAAGAATTGTTAGCATGCAGCGCATGAATGCTTAGAAGTATTTCGGCAGTATTTACGTTCTGATTTCAAATCCTGCCGGGGTCGACTTTGCCTGTAATCCTTTCTGGGTCGATAAATGAAGTACCAGCCAAATTCGGTGTAGGGAATAGTCAATGTCAAATTGGTGTAAATCCCTTAGATATCTGTGGTTGTAGGCAGTGACCTCTGTCTAGGAAACTTTAAGTAATGTGACGTACAATCAACTTGTTTATAGATATCTCGTCAGTAAATAATCAGTTGTTATTCATAAAATTACTTGAGATTTATAATATCAATACAACACACACACATGTGGTGTATATATGTATATATATATATATATATATATATATATATATATATATATATATATGTATATGTATATATATATATATATATATATATATATATATATATATATATATATATATATATATAAATGTATATATATGTATGTAACTCTGTGTGTGTGTGTGTGTGTGTGTTTGTGTGTGAATTTGTACGAAGATAGAAAGTTAGATGAATGGATATATAGGTATTAATATAAGTTAACAAGATTTATTGCGTAAAGCGAAAACATCGATGATTTAATGTTCGTTTCAATCACTTTGAGTATTGGTCAGAAGAATGGAAAGAAATGAAGCAAGAATTAATAATGGATTGTACTCAGAGAATGTACCTGGGTAGCCGGAGCATTAATCTATTGTTGATGTTATCGATTGATTTCTATCAATATTGATTTATGCAAACTATATACACCCAAATTTTTTTCATTATTATTTTTGTAGAAACATAATTGGTTTCATCGATCTAAATACTATTATTATAATTCATATCTTTTCTTCTTCTCCCGACTATTATTATTATTATTATTATTATTATTATTATTATTATTATTATTATTATTATTATTATTATTATTATTATTATTATTATTATTTTATGTTTGACTTTTGTTTTGCATTTGTACAAGTTGGATCCAAGTCTCACCCAGAGACCTCAAGAGACAACAAGTTAGAAGTTCATGTAGGTGTTATGCCTAGGGTACCATATATTTGGATTTGTACAGTTTTGTTCAAGTGAATGTTTAAGAAACCATAAGAAAATTATGTTTGCTTTAAAATTTGAGATCACATAGACAGTATTTTACGTAGGATATGGGCAGTTCCCATGAGCACTATCTTTTGGACTTCAGCCATTTTGGGGTTTCCTGGTATCTGAGCTAGGTAGTAATCAGCCCGTTTCGCTGTCATTCCCAGGGCACCTATGACAATAGGTATTGTTTTCGTCTTCAGATTCCACATTTTGCTAATTTCTATTTCAAGATCTTTATATTTGCTCAGTTTTTGGTAGGTCTTGACAGATACGTTTATATCAATTGGGACAGTCATATCAATGAGGAGGCATGATATTTGTCTGAAGTCTTTCAGTATGATGTCTGGCCTATTTGCGTCTATCTTTCTGTCAGTTTGAATGGTGAAGTTCCAGAGGAGTGCAATGTGATCATTTTCAAGTACTGGGGGTGGTTTGTGTTCCCACCAGTTTTTATCATGGGGCAAGTCCAGGTTTTTGCATATTACCCAGTGAATATATTGTGCAGCTCTATCATGCCTGTTGAGATACTCTGTAGGCGCAAGCAGACTGCACAATTATTATAATTATTATTATTATTATTATTATTATTATTATTATTATAGATGTTGTTGTTGTTGTTATACTTCTCAGAACGTTCGGTCTTGTTTGTTCTGGTAGATTCTGTGAAAGAGGACAGCAGCCTGCTGTCAGAGGTCTCAGGGTCTCTTTCTGCACATTATAAGCTTTGGCACGTGGTTGTTAATTATCGCAGGAGACATTCAACAATCAAGTACCCATCTCAAAATCGTAGCTGTTCCCTCCCCAGCAGAACAGGTTTTGGGGCTTGCTCTTCTCTCATGTCAATTCCGATTTCTTTGCCATATTTCTGCAACTTGGTTGTTAATACTCTAAAATTACTGGAATGACAGACACTCTTCTCATCGCCCATTATTATTATTATTATTATTATTATTATAATTATTATTATTATTATTATTATTGAATAAGAGAGCAGTGCATGCCATCAAAGTGACAGTGGGGTAAAATATACGAAGCCCAATATACCCATCATGACTACCCGTCTGATAAGGGTACACCAGGCACATGCATCACAACCATATGTGCGCGACATGGTGATCTCATATCAAGATAAACAGTGCATGACCTTGCAGTTGGGGCTCAGTTAGAATTTTCTTCAGGTCGGGTAGCCCAACCCGCTCAAATAGTCCTTGAATAAGGGTTGTCTGAGGATGTTGAACGAAACACCCATGTTTCCAGAGGTGAATTATATAAGCTCCAAACAATTCCTCTCAACACATAGCACAAGGCCCGAAATTTTGGGGAAGGGGACCACTGGATTAGATCGATCCCAGTACGCAATTGTTACTTAATTTATCGACCCCGAAAGGATGAAAGGCAAAGTCGACCTAGGCGGAATTTGAACTCAGAACGTAAAGGCAGACGAAATACCGCTAAGCATCTCACCCGGCGTGCTAACGTCTCTGCCAGCTCACCGCCTTCACTCCACTATATGTCAGCTAACAGAAAACATTACTCTTATCAACACAGAACATATTAAAATCATTCAGAGTTTACTGCTTCTTCTCATAATAACGGTATACAAATTGATATGAATTTTTCTACATCTCTTCGTTCGTTACTAAAAAATGAAATTATACAATGCACAACTTCAAGTTGCTATGGCTTCCTTAATCGTTCGCTCTTTTCAGCCATGCCACCAACACGAAAACATTGTAGTTTATCTCCACAAACAAGAGCCGAAAGCAAAGAAAACTGCCTCTATTCGTGCTCAAGAAAATTAACTTCACCGATGTCCAAATGTATAAAATTTCAAAACGATCACCGACGGCGGAAGTTCTGCTTCAAACTACACTTATTGTCTGGGATGAATGCACGATGGCACAACGTAGTGCACTAGAAGCCCTAAATAGGTCTCTAAGATATATTAGAAACAATACTGCCATTTTGGGGAGCTTATCTGTTGTCCTCGCAGGGGATTTCCGTCAAATATTATCAGTCATACCATTGGATACGCGAGCTGACGAGATCTATGCGTTCCTGAAGTCTTCACCTCTATGAAGGTTTGTCCATCAGCTTTCATTAAGCAACAATATGCGAGCTCATGCCTACAAAGAGGAATTCTCTCATCAACTTCTACAAACTGGAAATGGTGCCTTACCCGTTCAATAACACTCACCTACATCATGTACTGTAATGTGGGCACATGGTGTCTATATTGGCCGAGCTTAACGAAAAAGTATTTCCTATATGTATATACATTTATACGCACACTCATATATACACACACACACGTATATACATACATACAAAGATACACACACACACACACACACACACACACACACACACACACACACACACACACACACACACATATATATATATGTATAAAACCTCTAACATATATATATACACACACACCCCCTCTAACACCCACACAAAACATATGCAAAGTGTGTATTTATACATATTCATGTGTGCGTTTCTGTCTACATAACTTCATGTATGTCCGTCTGTCCCTTCGCACTTGTTTGTCACTTTCTCTATATTCTTTTCGACAATTTTGTTATTATTTTTGAGCTGTTTAGATTCCAACTTTAATGGCTTCCTCTCCTTTTATCAGCAAAGTTCCATAATGTCTGATTTATCAACAACCAGCGTCTAACAGAAATTGCTTAATTATATTCCCGTGTTTCTCAGAAATGAGAAATTATTTTAAAAAGACGAACTTATTCACAACACGCGCTATTAACCTCATTTGTCGTCTGTAAGGATACGACTGTATACGTTACCTGTTATGTTTCTGACTGGGCTTTTATGAAACACCTCCCTCTCTATTTCTCTATCTATTCATATACACGGATATAGCTACATACATACATACATACATACATACATACATACATACATACATACATACATGCACATATGTAAGTACTCACACACACATATATATTTATTTATATATATATACACACATCATTTTATACATATCCGCGGACATACCTATGTACATATTTATCTAAATCTATATAAGTATATATGTATATACATATTGTATACGTTTATATGTACATAATATATATTATTCATATATGAAATATATTTACATATATCTTATATATATATGTATATATATATATATATATATATATATGCATATATAAATATACATATATATATATATGTTTTTGTATTTGAATATACACATCTAAATATGTACATTCATTCACATATACATATAAATGTGAATATGTATACATATATATATATATATATATATATATATATATATATATATATATATATATATATATATATATATATTTCGATACAAAAATCTATTTTCATACACATATTCACATGTACACACACCCTCACACACGCAGACATATATATATATATATATATATATATATATATATATATATATATATATATATGTACACGTATATGTATACACATAAATATATATAGACGTATATTTATACAGACATATAGCTATCTCTATACGTATGTATATATATATATATATATATATATATATATATATATATATATAAATTATAATACAGGGTATCAAGAGATACCACCACGCTGAAAAAATAGCAGTCAAATCCTGACTCCAAAACCACAATAAATGTCCGCAAGGCACGATTAACCTTTGATGGTTTTTATTCCCATGCTGACCACTTGATAAGATCAATATTTTAAATACCGATCTTATCCTTATTTATATAAATATATATATATATATATATATATATATATATATATATATATATGTGTGTGTGTGTGTGTGTGTGTGTGTGTGTGTGTGCGTGTGTGTATACATCTGTGTAAATAGCCTTCTGCCATTCATGAGAGTCATAGCCACATCAGTACAATTAATTAAGTAGTTTCTAATCATGTAATCGGTTGTGATTAGACTCTTCGATCTAAGTTATTCTTTGCCAATGTTTCCAACTGATAAGACAAAATCGATTCTCAAATTCTTAGGGCTCCATTTTTCCCAACTTCACTCCATAATATGCAAAGCAAATTCGGCGTTGGCCTTCGTGACCTCCCGTGTTATATCTTGTGAAATGACCTAACATCAATATCGATTAGTTAGATAATTATACCAATGAAACCACCAAAGTGTTGACTTTGATATAATGGCGGAATATTTTGTTGGCTGATAGGTGTCTGTCTGACAAGCGCCACCCTCATGTGTTCACCACTGTTCTATAAATGTACATATATTTCTATATATGTACGTAAGTAAATTTATATATATGTATACACACATACACAAACATATATATATATATATATATTTATGTGTATGTATGAGTGTGTATGTTTGTGTGTCTGTGTTTGTCTCCTCACCATCGCTTGAAACCTTTGATGGTGTGTTTACGTCCCCGTGAGATAGCGTTTCGGCGAAAGAGACCGATAGAATAAGTACTAGGCTCAGAAAGAATAAATCCTCAGTCGATTTGCTCGACTACAGGTGGTGCTTCAGCATGGCCGCAGTGAAATGACTGAAACAAGTAAAACAATAAAAGAATATAATATATATATTCTCCTGTTCTATTGTCCTGACTTGTAATTTATATAGGCCATGTGCTCTGAGCCCGTAGATTACTTGGAGACTAGACGTATTTTAAAAACTGCCAAGATAATAGCTTCAGTGCATGAAACTATTAGTAGCTCATAACTATATACCGTGTACATTAAAACAATAATTATATGTCACCAAATGAAGTATTTGTTTTTGTCGATCTTAACTGAACGAAAAAATAAACTATAGATGTACATTTATACATACATGCTGGCATACTAACATACATAATACATACAAGCATAGATACATACATGCATTCATACATACATATTCGTACTTATTTGTTGGTATGACAAAAGTATTCTGAAATTGGTTACCTATGGTTTCGTGTAAGGAACAGAATGTCCTAGAATGAATGTATACAACATCCTACATTTTTGGTTCTCCTACTTTACTTCTTTTCTAGATGATGTCCTGTGAGTTGAATATTCATGTCAAATAATATCTAAAAATATTCTGAAATTAGGACCATTTAATTTTCGACAAGAAATGGTTGGCGCAGCTGCCATAATTCATTAAACAGTGATGTAGATGTCGAATCTCTTTCCTTGAAATATCAAATTGTAGTGACATAAAGAGACGTATATGTCCAAATTTGCTTTAATGGAAAAATATCTATAAAAAAAAAAAATGAATACCTATAATGCAAGAAATATAACATCTATTCCTGTTTATCGCTCTTCCATTTTGTAGATAAATTCTTGTACATAAATATTGTAACACCCCAAAGCATCACACGAGGTTAGATTTAGCTCACATCTTTAGTAAATTGTCAATTGATAAGATACAGACTTCTTACATTTGCTTTGCGGTAACCATTTTGGCCCGTTATGTTCTGGGTTAAAATGACGCAGACGACAGCATTACCCTTTAATTTTTTTAGAGTCCATAAAATGTTTCTCGTGTTCTTGTCTTCCCTTCCTGTCTATCTTCGTGTCTGTCTGTCTGTATTTCTCTCTACTTTTGCGTGTGAGCATATTTTGAATTACGTGTATAAGGGGAGGAAAAGTATATGAATTGTGTTAAATTAATAAATTTTTATGTCTGTCTGTCTGTCTCTTTTTCCCTCGATCCGTCTCCCTCTGCCAAACCACTCTATCACCGAAACAGGTTCAAGGCCTGTCAGTCGTGCCAAATCGCCAGCGCCTAAATAGACACGCCCAATCGCCCCATTCCAGTTTCTTGACGGGGATCTGGTTGTTGTCTCTAGCAGGTCGTGTTACCTCAGAAAACTTCTTCATCGATGGTTCCACAAAGTATTATTGACATAAGACCACCGTGACGTGAACAGAACAAATGAGACTGGTAAAATATAAAAATATACACGTTTCTATCCATCGATCTCTCATAATCGAATCTATAAACGATCATGTTATTGGCTCTGAATGATAGAACAGAAGTCGTAGTAGTGATAGTAGCAGTAGCAATAGTGGTGGTGGCGGTTGTGGTGGTGGTGATGTGGTAGTGGTGATGGTGGTGATAATGGTCATGGCTGTGGTGATTGTAGTATTGGCAGTAATAGGTGTAGTGGTGGCGGCTGTGGTCATGGTTGTGTTAATGGTTGTAGTGGTGGTGGTGGTTGTGGCCGTTGTGATGGTTGTGGTAATAGTTGTAATTGTTGTGGTGGTTGTAGTGTTGATGTTTGTGGTTGTGGTGGTGGAAGAAGTAGTAGTTGTAGCAGTAGTAGTAGTATTAGCAGTAGTAGAGCTGATGGTATCAGTAGCGATTGCAGTAGTTAGTAGTAGTGGTGGTGGTGGTATTCGTATTAATAGTGGTGGTATTGGTCTGTGTAGTTGTGTTGGTAGTGGTGACGACAGCAGTAGTAGTAGTAGCAGCAGCAACAGCACCAGTAGTAGTAGTAGTAGTAGTAATAGCAGCTATACCAAATCGCTGAATATGCGAGAGAGCCGCCCAGTCGTCGTCGTCGTCGTCGTCGTCGTCGTCACCAACGTAAGTCAGAGCGATTGATATCAGGTGATTTGATTTTTCGAGCCAGGCGAAACGTGATCTTCGATTTTAGCTCGCTTCGGAAGCCATACCTATATTTATTATTATACATTCATATATACGTCCACGCCATTTTTCCTAATGGGAGAGGCTGTCTACTAGAGAAGCATTCCTATGGCTTCCCTATATATCGTGATGTATTTAAAAAGCGATATTTCCATACATAACTGTACAAAACTTTCTTTTTCTACTTTCTGTTATGTTCTTCATGTCAGCTTTTATATATTTCTTGCAAATATTATGAAATATTGTTGTGTGAGAGAGTAACAAGTATGGTTTTAGATAATGGAGAGTGACTTTTTGTTTTTAGTTGTTTTTAGTACTTTTTTTTCCAGGATTTTCTCTTTTTTTTTTTTTGTTCTTCCTTAATTTTCAATTTTCAGTTTCGCCTGGGGAGAACGTAAAATGATGGCTCCGATTTTGGAGTACGTAGTTACTCCTTGAGTAGCTTGTTTCCACGTTATGCACGAACACACACACACACACACACACACACACACACACACACACACACACACACACACACACACATACACACTCGCGCACATATATACATACAACAACACGGCGGTTTCTAGGAGTACCACATGCCGTGACGCAAGATTATTACAGTGTTCAATAATGTTCAGTTAAATTAAAAGCTTATAATATCACCGATTGATGTCAAGGCTTTTCAAAAATACTAAATGTTTTGGGATTTTTACAAAATTCTTTGCGGAAAAACGTATATTAAAATTCATATGAACAGAAAACGAAATGAGTGAACTGGGTGTAGTTTTGACGTTTTATGATTTTATTGGTAGACATCAACAAAATGAATAATACACACACCCACACACACACAAAAACACACAGTCATACACATATATATACTCTCATATATATATATATATATATATATATATATATATATATATATATATATATATATGATACAAAATGAATAATATATACATGTGTATATATATACATACATATGTTGGCACTCCGTCGCTTACGACGTCGAGGGTTCCAGTTGATCGGATCAACGGAACAGCCTGCTCGTGAAATTAACGTGCAAGTGGCTGAGCACTCCACAGACAGGTGTACTCTTAACGTAGTTCTCGGGGATATTCAGTGTGACAAGGCTGACCCTTTGAATTACAGGCACAACAGAAACAGGAAGTAAGAGTGAGAGAAAGTTGCGGTGAAAAGGTACAGCAGGGTTCGCCGCGATCCTATGACCGCGAGTCCGCTGCCCTAATCACTGGGCCATTGCGCCTCCACGGTCAAGAATAACACCTTACTAATATTAAGTTACAACGACTTGGTGTTAGTGCTTTAGACTGCGCAGCTATCCTGACGATTGCTTCAGGCATTAAATGTTAAAAACACCAACACGCCAACAGTGTTTTCATGGCGCTTTCTAAGAAATGATGTCTTCAAACGAACTTAAGAACTAAACGAACGAGAAATAATTCCATAATTTTTCAAGTCAGAACAGCAACGGTTTTTGTTTTGCAAAATAACTTCAATTCTTTGATTTTTATAGGAGTCATTTAGCACGATGGAGGTTTTTGGATGAAAGACATTGGAAACAGATAGATAGATAGAAAGAAAGATCCATAGATACAAAGAGAGATAGATAGATAGATAAATGGATAGGTGGATAGACAGATAGATAGATAGAAAGAAAGATCCATAGATACAAAGAGAGATAGATAGATAGATAAATGGATAGGTGGATAGACAGATAGATAGATAGAA